>NW_026126407.1:35037500-35130000 GCF_943737965.1 Phodopus roborovskii | reverse complement strand
TTAAATGACCTGCCTGAGACAATAGGACTAGCAGAAAGTATAGGTAAGATACAAAGCACCCCTTAAATGAGGTGAAAAAATAAAAAGGCACTAATGGTGTGAGGAATCTACTCATGAGGTACCCTGGGGACTGTGGGCTCTCAAGGGAGAATTTTTCTTCCTCTGTACCTCTAGGTTAGAGGGACAGGAAAGGTTCTGTCTTTTCTTCTGGGCAGGGGATGCTGGCTGCAACAGACATACCTGTTGCTTCTAAAGTCAGCATACTTGCCAAAGGCTCCAAAGGGTGGGGAGTCTCAGCTCCCTCTATGCAGAATGGTTTTCGTCTCTGGTAAACTTTGCTGAGCTTGGATTCCCCCAGTCCAGCACTTGCACCCTGTCCTGTGAGCAGGGAGGGCTCCATAATAGCACCCTGCAGCAAGCTGTTGAAGATTAACTGCCAAGCCGTCCAGGGGCTGAGTTCACATCCTACATTACGGGAGACCATGGGAGCCCAGGATGCAGGCCTAGAGTGCCTGTGCATAGAATCTGACAAATACCCTCTCTGTAGGTCTGGAGAACAAATTTTTTATGCCAGCTAGCCACTGCATTAGAAAACACTGCCAGGGTCACTCTAGTAACACGTGCTGTGGGCATCAAGGCTTATAGCAACAGGCCCCTTACAGGTGCCTCCTCACTGCCCTGGTCCCTTGGAGTTCTACCACTACAAACTAGGACCAGGAACTTCTAAAATGTCAAAATAACAGCAGCAGCAGCAGCAGCAGCAGCAGCATTAATAACCACCTGCCCCATCTCTAAAGATGATCTAGTCCAGGGCTTGCAGACTATAGCCTGGATCAAATCAGCCTGTGTGCCTGTTTATTTATCTGCTCATTTATTTTATTTATTTTGTTTTGTTTTTGTTTTTTCCTTCCTTCTTTCCCTCCTTCCTTCCTTTCTTCCTTCCTTCCTTCCTTCCTTCCTTTCTTTCTTTCTTTCTTTTTTTTTTTTTTTTTGAGACAGGGTTTCTCTGTATAGCTTTGGAGATCCACCTGCCTCTGCCTCCCAAGTGCTGGAATTAAAGGTGTGCACTGAAATCCAGCCCATTTAGACTATGGCAGTTTTCACACTATAGTGGCAAAGCTGAATAGCTTCAACAACTGGGTCATCTAGCCTGTACAGTCTAAAATATTTATTATCTGAAACGTCTTAGAAAACTCTTAATTGAGCCTGGCTTTCTTATTTTACATGTAGGGACACAAAAGCCCTGGAAGAGCATGGGGCTTGCCTGAGGCAGAGCCAGTGTCAGTAGCCAAGAGATGTGACTTCATGCTCATAGCTCAGTTGCCACGGGTATCATGTTTCTGTATTATGCCACAGGCTCTGAGTTTGAATACAGTTTTAATAGCTCAGCCTGGTGACCTATGGACAAGCTATGTCAAGCTATGTAAGCTGTTTCAGTCCCTTGCCTTGCTTGTGCCCTAGGGATAATGCTTTCAATTTGTTGACACAATGCGTGTGGAGGGTGGATGTACAGATGAAAGATGGTCTAGTCTTTAACATTGAACCAGGAAGCTGGCTATGAAAACCCTCAGCCAAGGGCTGCCACTGTTAATACATTAATATTCCCTATAATTTTATATTTATAATAGGTATGCATGTATTTATATTATGGTCATCTATTCATCTATGTATTTGTCATTTATCTGTCAATTACCTATCGTGCATATGTATCTACCATGTGTGTATATCTATACATGTATGTATTTATCTATCATATATGCATATATGTATGTATCTGTTGCTTTGTTCTATGATTTTCCTTCATTCTTTGTGGCTTCCTCAGGGTCAAATTCTTGTTAGGACCTTTAACCAATTTATTTCTGTCCTGTTACTTACAACTGTCTGTGAGTATATCCTATTCTCTATCTCCCTCCCTCTTTTCCTTTGGGACAACAGAATGAATCCAGTGTTTTACTACTTATCATTTATCATAAAAGACAACTTGAATTGAATCAAGTGGATTGATGCTGGCCTCCCTTGTCCTCACGGACTTTGCCTTCTGAAATATATAATGGGGAAGCAGAGGACTGTGTCTGACACTGAACAAGGATGCACGTTAAAGGAAAGGAAGAAACACAGGATACAAAGCTCAAATTTCTCTATCCTTTCTCTTTTTCCTCATTTGTACTTTCTGATCCAAACCACACAAGCCTATTGGCGGGGGGGTTCACTTGTGGTGATCACCGAGTTCAAAGAGTTCTAAAGGAAGTGGTGGGAATCTTTTCCTTGGGGGCATCTAAAGATTGTATCTGGACAAAGTGCCTAGCTTTGGAGGGGACAAACCGGGTCCCAGGGGAGCAAGGCAGAGGAGCAAACTGGCTTCTGCTTTCTTGTCTCCATTCTTGGGTAGAAATGTTCTGGGATGAATATAGACAAGCAAGCTTGTCAATTATGTGGGGCACCACTTTGGGCAAAGAGACATGGTGAGGGAGAAGATGGTGAGAGAGAGACAGGTTCCTGTGCTCATCTCAGTAGAGCACCCGGTAATGATGAGACAGGAAGTGGCCAGAGAGTCTCAGCTGTTTACTGGACACCAAATTAAAAGATTTGGAAGCTTGCCTGGGGAGTTTTTAAAAGATGAGGGAGGAAGAAGAGACTTTCTGGTTTCTCTGCTTCTTCTGGGGACTGTGCTGGTGAGTAGAAAATGTTTTGGAAACTTTTAAATAAGAGAAATGTGGGACAATGGAAGTTAACTACATGATGCACGTTCCCAGGGATCCCCATCTATCTCCTCCTGCTCTTCCAATAGTTTGAAACACTTTGTGGTAGACTTTGCCTGCATCTTTTGGTCCCATTTACATCAACTGACTGTTTTGGTACACACAGGTACCAGCATATGTCCAGGTCATCCATGTGAGTCCTCTCATTTAACCTTGAAACAACACTGTGTGTGTGTGTGTGAGAGAGAGAGATAGAGATAGAGAGAGAGATTGTTAGCTCTACTTCATAGGTAAGGAAACTGAGGATAGGAGAGATTCAGTGACTTGTCAGAAATTATGCAAATACAGGATTGGAATAGGGACAATCTGATGAGAAAGCTGATATTTTTTATCTATTGGGCACCCCACATTTGGCAATAGTTTGATATTGCTGATGAAAAAAAATCAACAGCAAAAACACTATGGAAAGTTCTGGACAAGTCTCAGTAGACTAGGGATACAGATCTATAGAAGCAGAAGTGTTTGGGATTGTGTTAGAGTAAAGCACAAATGTGGGCCCTTCTCTGTAGGATCCAAGTATTGAATCTCTCCTTCTATAAAGAAAATGTGTTATATGTACGAGTGAAATGTTTTCAGCCTTAAAAATTTAAATCTTGGGCCAAGTGTGGTGATGCATGCCAGTAATTCCGGCACTCGAGGAGGAGGCAGGAAGGTCAGGAGTTCAAGGCTTGCCTCACCTACATTGCAAGTTAGAAGTCAGTCTGGAGTACTATCAACAAGAACAAAGATAAATGAACAAAAACTTGAAATCTAAAATCTGGGGTAGAAAAGATGGCTCAGTCCTTAAGAGTGCTTGATGCTTTTGTAGAGGGCCTGGGTATGGTTCCCAGCAATCATGTGGTGGCACACAGTGACAACTCTACTTCTAGGTGATCCAATGCCCCCATCCCCCTTGGTCTCTGTGGGAAGTAGGCACACACACTCCTCAAATAGAATTAAAATAAACAAATCAACGATAAAAGCAATAATAAGGAAATCTGAAATCTCATTTTATGGGTAACATAGATGGAGCTGGATGACTTCATGTTAAGCATACTAAGCCAGCACAGAAGGGTAAAAAGGAATGACATCACTCATCTGTGGAAACTATAAATGTCAATTTTGAGGGAGAAGAGAGCAGCAAAGTAGTCACTAGAGACCAGGAAGGGCAGAGGGAGTCTGGGTAATGGGAGCTGAAGTAGGAGGAAGTAATTCTAGGGGCACAGCCGAGTTTGAATTGCTAACAACAATGTATGATTATCTAAAAATAGCCAGAGACCCTGAAGCCTTCCAACACAGACTAGGACAGATGATTAGGAGGCAGAAATACTAGTTGTCATAATTTGGTCATCACACCATGTGCAGTAGATTGTCACATTGTGTCCCACAAATATTGTGTGTGTTTTTTTTAAACATTCTTTTAATCTTTCTGGGCATCTCAAGTGAGCTTCCATCAGGCTCCTACCTCAACTTCTCCAAGAAGTGTGAGAGATAGTGGTGACTAATTTTGGTTGTCAACTTGATGGGAATCTAGAATCAACCCAAACAGAAGCCACTGTAAACTCCTAGGTGAGACTTTCTTGATCAGATTATTTGAAGTGGGAAGGCCCACCTTAAATGTGTGTGGTCCCTGCTGGTGGCAGTCTACATCAAAGGATATGAAAGTAGGGAACTTCCTTTGACTGCTTGCTGTCACTCTTACTGTTAAGTGCATTTATCTTGTTGCTGATACTGCCGTTAGAACCAATTTCTCCTGGTTTCCAACATAGATTGAAGACCAGTAACTCTCAAAGTATCCTCCAAGCCTTCTGTATCAGATTGCGATTGCTGAGATATCCAGTCTACTGAAACTGATCAACTACTAGATTACTAGACTCTCTGATGTGACATAGCCATTGTTGGACCACCAAACCCTGTTTTGTAAGCCAGTCTAACAAATGCCCCTTTAATATGTATGTACACACACACACACACACTTACCGATCAGTTCTGTCTATACAATATAGAGACCCAACTAAATAATACAAAATAATACAATATACTAATATAGAGACCCAACTAAATAATTGTCATTTTGTGTATTTATTTATATTTTTATGTATACTTGTGTCTTGCCTGTATATATGTCTGTGCGAGGGTGTGAAATCTTGGAATAACAGACAGTTGTGAGCTGCCAACATGGGTGTTGGGAATTGAACTCTAATCCTCTGGAAGAGCAGTCAGTACTCTCAATCTTTGAGCCATCTCTCCAGTCCCAAATAATTGTTTTTCTTTTTTAAAAAGAATTGTAAGGGTTGCTGGTTCTATGTTGCTAGTTAGCTGTTGCTGGAGAAGATGAGAGATCCAGGTGGGGGTGGAGATGCAGACCCCAGTGACAGCAGGAGATGCCAGTTAGCCTGAAGGAAGTTAGCCGGTTACACACCCCACTGCTTTCATCTGGACAGATCATATTTTCACTCTTGTCTCTTCTGGGATTTGTGATCTGGAAAAGCTCCTTCATTTGTTTAACCTCCCATCTGTTTGTCTATAAAATGAGGGTTTTTAATAATATTTACCACATCGAGTTGTTGAGAGGATTAAATGGAACTGTGCCTGGAACCTAGAAAGCTTTCAACAAATGTTAGTTGTTGTTGATACTTTTTATAATCTTAAAAGTACACAACAGATTTCTCAGTCCTGAATGATTTTAGTACACACATGTGGAGCCAGACTCTCAGTTGTCCTTCTAACTCTTGATTGACCATCAACATAACTGATGCGTTCTTTTCATTAGTTTATTTTTTTCTAAGATAAATTTCTATGAAGAAACAAGAACACAGATAATAGAGAACATTTGTCAAGAACTTGTTGTATCCCAGGATACATACTTGTATGCTTTACAAACATTACCCCTTCATGTGTTTGTGTAGGTAAGTGCATGCGTGTATATGCACATATGCAGTGGTGTTGTGTGTGTGTGTGTATGTGTGTGTACAATATCTGACATCATCTCTCTTTAGGTGCCACACACGTTGTTTGTTTGTTTATTTATTTATTTATTTGAGATAAGCTCTTTCCCAGGGTCCTGGGGACTCACTAATTAGTCAAGGCTGTCTGGCCACTGAGTCCCGGGGATCTCTAGTCTGTGTCTAGGTTGCCAGTACTGGGATTATTAGAAGCATGTGCCACCACAACCATCTTTTTTATGTTTGTGTAAAAGATTGAACTCAAGTCCTAGGTTTTGTAAGGCAGATATATTACCAGCTGAACTCTCTCCCAAGGCCATGGTATTTTCTCCCTTTAACACAAGAATCCTATACAGTACACAGAAATATTCTATCTGCCTTTACTTTTCAAATGGCCATATTCAGAGAGCCCAGAGCTCTCTGGAAATCACTGTGCTTTTCCTGGGTTGGAGGCAAGGCCAGTGTGGTGTTGGCAATCTCAGGGAGTGGAATATGGTGGGCAGTTGGCCCAGTGGAGCTTGCTGTGCAGAGGAAAGAACTGAACTCTACACCAGAGCAGCAAACTCCTGCCTTGTGATTCTTGGCCACTAGAACAATTATGTCAATAGGAATTTTCCTTGAATATCAGGCCAACGAGGCTGATAGATAATACTACTTTAGTGAGGGAGACCATTCACATCCTAGGAGCACAGGGAAGAAAGGGGAAGGGGATACCTACATGCCCCCTCACTGCTCCCACCTTAAGAGGGCCAGTGATGGGAGATGTCATTCTGTAAATGTGTTTCTCTTATTGGTTAATGACTAAAGCACTGTTGGCCAATAGGAAAGCAAGATAGGCGGGATTAGGAGACAAGGAGGATTCAGGGGAGAGGTAGGAAGATTCAACATGTAGGATTGAGAGAGAAGAACTCTGGACCCTCTCTCTGGTAAGATAAGACCACGTGGAAATACTTAGATTGATAGAAATGGGTTAATATTTGAGACAGAACTAGTCAATAAGAAATGCTAATAACAGACCAACAGCTTTATATCTAATACAGCGTCTCTGTGTGTTATTTTGGGATGGTGGGGCTGTGGGACCAGGCTGGTGGGAAAACCTACTTGTAACAAAATGGCACCTTCAATGTGGCTACTAAACTTCCACTTAAAACTTAACAAAAGCTTAAGAAAGGGTGTTAGAAACAAAAAAATAAAAAACAAAAACAAAAACAAACAAACAAACAAAAAACAGAGACAAACAAGGCTTCTTGATAGCAGCATTTTTCTTGGTTGGGCTCTGTTTTGCTAGAGACAAGCAGAAATTTGCACGGCTCCTTCAAGGGAGATTTCCTGACTCATTAGTGACAAAAAACCATGTGGCTTTTAAGAAGAGCTGCTAACAATTCAATGTTGTGTATGAGCAGCTGGAGAGAGTAGCTGGATATGGTGGTACATGCCTTTAATTCTAGCAAGTGGATATCTGAAATTTCAAAGTAAACCTGATGTATGGAGTGAATTCCAGGGTAGCCAAAGTTACACAGCGAAACCCTTTCTCAAAAAATAAAAAAATAAAAGTAAAAGAAATAAAAAATAAAAGAAACAAAAAAGCCATGTGAAGACGTAAAGCACAAAAAGATTCTGGATACTATATGCTATGGTGTTGTCTTTAAATTGCTCAGTTGCTAAGGAAGTACACTTGATTATCAATGCTGCAAAATTATTCCAATTTATATATTATAAAAATGCTTTGATTTCCAAATATAAGTCTAAGGAAAGTTTACTGGGGAAAAGAATTTCTACTTTTGTTTCCATAGAAAATGAAAAGCTGTGGATTCCTTCCAGACTAACATGGTTTGATCAAGCAAGACCCCCTGAAACAGTGCCCCAGGTGATCCAACATTCAAAAGAGCTGGGACAAAGCAGCCTTACAGACCTCTAAACCCAGGATTTCTACATCTTCTTAGGATTCTCCATGACAGAGCCCCTATCAGCAGGAAGAAGTTTGGAAAGAATGACACCCAAATTCCCAAATATTGTTTATAAATGTTTGTTTTCATTTAAACAGGTTTAGTTATAAATGGTTAATGATCACAACCGATTTCTTTTAAAGGTAAAAAGGGGATTATGGTATAGAAATGTATACTTTGTTTTGGAATGGATTTTCATTATTGATACAAATTGAAGGTCAATTTTATTATATGTATATTTCTCATCTTGTTTAGGTATTGTGTTTATATAGCTCATTTAGAAATGTAATATATAATTTAGTATAGATTATAGATAGTTACCTATAATAGTCAAAACTTAGATATACAGAGATATATTTGAGATGAATAGGCATTCTTCAAACCTTTCAAAGACCTACAGAATATGGCCTTTAAAATGGTTTAGGGTTTTTCTTAACAGTGAGGCACAACTGCTCCTGGCAACACCACCTGTGTCAGAAAGGAAGATGGATCTCAAAGAAAGTCGTTATGGAGTTTACTTTCAATATAGCAAGACTAGCCATCTGGGCAAGATACTGTTCTTGTCTAGACTGTTTGACTTTATGCCGTATAAACTGGACATGCAGGACCCACAGAAAAGTGACTGCTGAAATAAGATGGACATTGCTACAGGGTTCCTGTTTCATGGAAGAGTCTGCCAGACAGTCCACAGGACACAGAGAAAAGTGACTGGCAAACTGCAAATACAGGTAGACAGTTTAAAGTTTCCTGCTTTGTTGAGGAGTCTACCAGACACACTATGGCCTATGGGCTGAAGATGGAACATTACAGAAGAATTTCAGGTTACTGACCAGGCAGTGAGTTGTCTCTGTCATTTCTAGAGTTTATATATTATCCTTCTGTGGTCTTTGAAGGAGTTAAAGACAGATAGTTATGGTTATAGTTTTCCTCAGTTAAGATTAAAGATAAGTTACATATAGGACTTTAGATGGGATAAATGATAGAATATTTTCTTTAAATTTTGTTAAATGTCAATGAACTGAACATTGTTAACTATGGTTCTTATTTGATAACTGTTTTGTTAGATATTTTATTATGTTAAGGTTAACACCCCCATTTTTTATTTTAGACAGAAAAGAAGAGGTGATGGGAGATGTCATTCTGTAAATATGTTTCTCTTATTGGTTAATGAATAAAGCAATAGGAAAGCAAGACAGGCAGGACTAGGAGACAAGGAGGATTCAGGGGAGAGGTAGGAGAGATTCAAAATATAGGACCCTCTCTCTGGTAAGATAAGACCATGTGGAAATACTTAGATTGACAGAAATGGGTTAATATTTAAGACAGAGCTAGCCAATAAGAAATGCTAATAACAGGTCATTATATCTAATACAGCATCTTAGATTTGGGGCTGGTGCAGCTCTGGGTCCAGGCTGGTGGGAAAACATGCTAGTAATAGGCCAGGACCCTGAGAAGGAAGGGGAGGAAGAGAGGGGGAGAAAAAGCAGAAGATAAATGCTGAAGAATATGCATTTTCAGTTAAATGTCAGGGCCTGAGTTGAGTTTTCTAGTCAAGCTGGGAAAGTCACTTGCAATGAGGCCTAAAATCAGATTCCTGGGCATTCTGATACTGTGATTCTGGTGTGGGTCCAGGAGTTTGTGTTTTGCACAGGTAACCTAAGTGGTTCTTTAACAATACACTGGCAGACCATGTTTGGGAGACATGTTTAAGTCCAATGTACCCATTTTACAGATAATCAAATAGTGGCCCCCAAAGTACAAATGACTTAGCTGAGTGTCTAATGGCACAGGATTTTTGAAGGACAAAGGTCTGAAACTCAGGTTATCTTATTGATAGTTCTAGCCCTCTTGTCTCTGTGGGGCTGGTGACCAATAGCCTTGTCCTTTACTTGCTGCATTTTACTCCATACATCCCACCTTCATCATACCCCAGATTATAGGTTACTTACTCAGATATGGCTACCTATTGTTGGTTGCTACTTAAAAATTTTTTAATTAAAAAAGAGTACAAAATACTAGCTTTGATTATGCCATCGTTGTGTATATTTATCATGGTACTTTCCTCATATTTATCCACCAGTGACTTTAGAAATTGCAAAATTAATTTGTGTGTGTGTGTGCAGGGCAGACTTTCATCAATTGGTTCTCTCCATTTATTGTCTGGAGATGGAACTCAGGGGCCAGCCTGGGTGGCAACCATCTTTACCCTGAGGCATCTCTCCTGCCCCTCCCATTACTTTTGTGGTCTTCTATCCTGGTCCTTGCCCCACTTCCAATAGCTCACCTCCTGTTTTATGGTGCCCTGCCCCTACCTGTGATCTTCCTGTGGCTGACTTTCCCTCCAGTTTCCAGACTAGGGGATGTCTTTGTTCTCTGCCTCTATTGTAGCTCATAGTACTGACATTGCTCTGTGGCCACACATGTCTCCATCTGTTTATTTTAGCACCATCAGCACTTCTCCCTAGATTCAGACTCCATGTGAGATGGAGAAGTGTTTCTTTTTGTTCATCCAAGGACCCAGCTGAGTGCACGATGAACAAGACATGGTCAATAAGTGAGAAAATGCATCTGAACAAATGAAGTGAGGTTGACAGCAGCCTTAACTGACAGTTAAAATAATCAAGATGCACATGAAGACTTTGACTTTCAGCGGCATCCCATTCATAAGTACTTTTATTCATGGTCATCTTTACTTTTTTAGGTTTGTTTCATTAATTTTTTTTGAGGCAAGATCTCATGTATCTCAGCCTTTTTCTAACTCACAATGATGCTGACAATGACCTTGAGCTTTAGATCTTCCTGCCTCCATCTCCTGAGTGCTGGGATTACAGGTGTTTGTAACTATGCCTGGTTTATGCATTGATGAGGATCAAACCCTAGAGTGTCCTGTATCCTGGGCAAGCACCCTGTCAACTTTTGGATGGTTTTGAGATAACCGTCTGTCCTGGATCTCACTATACAACCAAGATTGGTCTCAAATTCATACTGCAGGCATCCTCAGCCTTCTAACCAATGAGACTATGGGTGTGAGGCACTGTGCCCGGCTGTGTGTAGATATTTTTAAAGCTTTATTTTTTGAGTATGTATATGTGTCTGCATGCATGTCTGTGCACTATGCATGTGCAGGGTTCCCTTGGATGCCCTGGAACTTGAGTAATACATGGTTGTGAGCTGCCCTTTAGTAGCTGGGAACTGAACCCAGATTGTCTGTAAGAACAGCAAGCACTTTTAAGCACCGAGCAATCTTTCAAAACCCTATGTATACATTTCTGGAATTATGGGTCTTTTTTTTTCTGGGTCAGAGCTTTCTTGCCACCTGCACACCCTATTCCTGAAACTTGGGTTTGCTAAATGTAAAATTAGGCAGGAGAAGGCTTGTGTAGCTCAACTCTATATAAACTTTGTATTTCTGTGGGGGAGTTTTGGGCTGGGAATCAGCTCTTCTCTGTGTAACCTTCTTTCCCTTCTATCATTTCCAAGAGTGCAGTGAACCTGAAGGTTCTGTCTTCAGAAACTCCTAAATCATGACCGTTTCTAACCTGTTCCCAGACAAAGTCTGCAAGCCTCATGTCCTGTTTTCTCCAGGCTCAGAAGCGTCAGGAATGCTTGACAGGGTTAGATTCTTGCTAGTGAGAGATAGAATTTTCCGGTTGCTCCTCTTCCTCAACTTTGAACTGGAATTATCCTTTCTAATATAGAGCCAAGAAGCACTGATTACAGAATTATGGTGACCTGAAGATTCTGGACACCCTAAGAGACTTTGCTTATGAGTTCCATGCCAAACAATGGTGATAGCAAGTGCTATGAATTAGACTAGGATACGAATAACGCCTGCTCAGTATTGTTAATTCTTCCTTCCCGTAAAAGGCCTGGAGAGATTTTCCTGGGTTGAATGATTAGCTGGTCTTCACTGAGGAAAAAAAAATCTCTTGGAGTTCTGCAGAGCACATTCAGCTTCTGATGAAATCTGGGTTCACAAATGAGTCCATTTACATTCAGGACTGATTTCTTGTCTATGCTTTTTACTTTGCTTGAGTGTATATAGGAAAGAAGTGTTCAGAATCACAGCTGGTGGGGTTGTAGAAGTCATGGGGCCCTTCCTTTATGTCACAGGCAAAGAAACCGAGGCCAGATGAATGCCTTGACTGTGGTCACGCAGAGCTACAGTGTAACTGAGAGGTTACTGGTGTCCAGACACTAGTCATGAAGATAAGTGTATTCAAATTAACCACAGGTTATTTTCATTATTTAAATACTAAATGGGTAATAGCAGATTTATCAAGGCACATTGTACTGTGGCAGATAGTGAATGATGGAAAGACATATAAAAGGCATATACACAGGCACATACAAGGGAGACGAACTGTGGAAAGGCATAGAAATCCAACAGGAAGCCTTCATCCTCCATTCTGAGAATACCACTGTTAATGTTTCAGAAGATGTTTTCTAGGTCTCTCTCTCTCTCTCTCTCTCTCTCTCTCTCTCTCTCTCTCTCACACACACACACACACACACACTGTTTGGGTTCTTCTCTGGGTCACTGACCTCTCAGATCCAGGCTGACCTTTCCCTTAGATTTAGGGGTGGACCCCTGGCCCACCCAGAGCTCACCAGTGCTCAAGACTCATTTAATGAGGAATTTGAAAATAAAAGGTCTGGAGGTGTTCCACAGGGAGGGGGCCCTCTGGGTGAGTGGAACTGAGTGCATTGGGAGACTCTGGGTGTTTTGCCCACTCATTCCCCTGGAAGTTATCAGAATAACTTCAATAAATCCTTTAAAGCAGCTAGTTATTCCCAGATCCGATTCTTAGCTGAAGGCCTTTGAGGAAACAGCTTCACCTCTTTGAGCCTATTTTCTTCATCTGTAAATGGGGTGGGTAATACGGGAGAGGGTATAGTGAGGGTAATATGTGTTTACTATTACTATTATGACTATGAACAACTGAGCAATTAAATTTATAGCTATGTCTATTAACTACTAGGTATATGTCAGGACTTATGCCAAGCAGTTTATAAATGTCCCCCTTGATTTCCACACCCATGAAGGGTAGAAGAAAGAGTGCCTGCCTGTGTCTAGTTGGGAGACAGACAGACAGAACATGGCAGACAGACAGAACATGGCCCTGACAGCCCCTGTTTCTGGTGCCATCATTTTGCTGACCACTTTTGCCTCCTTCCACTTTTGGAATCGAGACCTTGGCACTTTTCAGGGCCTCTTGGCTGGGATCTTCTTTTAAAAGCCTTCCACAGGGACAGCACTCTGACTGGTGTAGGAGGAGGAAGCACTCCTGTCCAGCTGTCAAGGGAGAGGGCCGAGACACTGGTCAGAGCCCTATGTCTGAGAACCTCCCTTTTGGCTGTGTCTGGGTGTTCCCTAGGTAACGCTGAGGGGACACAGCAGAGATTTATGTGCCTGCTGCTCCCAGCAGCTACTTGACATGCTCTGTCCAAGAGAGACAGTGTCTGGTCCCAGGTGACTCATCAGGATGGAAGCAGACACAAGCTGGTGGTGTGGGAGGAAGGATATCCCCCACATCCTCACTTCCCACGATCAAAGGGGACCTGAAGGGATTTCTCCAGCACACAGACTTTTAAAAAGTCAGGTGTTCAAGACTCCTTTTATAGATGGAGAAACTAAGGCCCCATTCTAACAACTCCTTTATTATCATTTTCTCCCCCAGTAACATTGGTGGATTAGTGGCTTTGTGCCAGGTACAGAGTTAGACTGTGTGGCAGATAACATAAGCAAAACCCAGACTGTATTATCAACAGTATTGTTGACTGAGTGAAAAGGGATTAAGATATGACAACAGAGGACTGGCATGAAAGGTGCCGGCCCCAAGAGTGGGCCTGTCGGTGATTTGTGTTTGAACACCTTCAACTTCTACTGTCAATATAGCTTTCTCTTCTCTCCCTTCTCTGTCTTCTCCTCCCTTTATTCCTCTCTACCACCCCCACCCCTGTCTCGTCTTCTTCATTGTAGTAAAATCTCATAGCACAAAATTACCCCCTTTAATTTTTAAGTGGGCACAGCAGTCTTGTGAACTGTATGTGCTAGAACTTTCCATCAGACTTGACACGAACTCTGTGCCTATTAAGCCATTTTTGATATGTTCTTCCCTCTGGTCAATGGGATTCCCCATTCTCCATTCCTGGGTTTGTGACCTTGCCTGTTTTAAATGCCTCACATAAGTGTCATGTGAGAGTTATCATTTTTCCCCCAGTGGCATTCTATATTTAACACAACATCCCCAAGGTTCATGTGCTTTCTGTCATCCAATAGGATCCCCTTTTTAAAGTGTTGGTGATACTCTTTTGTACAAAAGCACGAACTTGTCTTCATGCAACTATGCATGGATAGACATTTGAGTTGCTCTCACTACTTGGCTGTTGTGAACAAGACAGTGCAAATATCTGTCTGGGATCTTGTTTCCAACTCTTCTGGGTTGTACCAGAAGGGAGGGTGCTGGCTTTTATGATAGTTTCTTTCTTTCTTTCTTTTTTTTTTTTGAGGAATTTCCACAGTGTGTTCTACAGTGGTGATACTGTTGTGACAACCCCACTATCAATGCAGAGGGATTCCTGTCTTCCCAGATCCTCAACAACACTTGTCATTTTCTTTGTTACAATTTTTATGATGATATTTTTAATTTAAATTTGAAACAAGCTTGTTTTACATGTCAATCCCAGTTCTGTCACCCTCCACTCCTCCCTTGTGCCCCCCCCCCACAAACTCCCATCCCATCCTTTTTCTGCTCCCCAGGGAGGATGAGGCCTCCCATGGGGGATCTTCAAAGTCTGTAACATCATTTGGAGCAGGGCCTAGGCTCTCCCCCATGTGTCTAGGCTTAGAGAGTATCCCTCTATGTCATATGGGTTCCCAAAGTCCATTCCTACACTAGGGACAAATATTGATCCACTACCAGAGACCCCATAAACTGCCCAGTCCTCCTAACTAACACCCACGTTCAGGGGGTCTGGGTCCCTTTCTATGCTAGTTTCCTAGGTATCAGACTTGGGTCCATGAGCTCCCCCTTGTTCAGGTCAGCTGTCTCTGTGGGTTTCTCCAGCCTGGTCTTGACCCCTTTGCTCATCACTCCTCCCTGTCTGCAACTGGATTTCAGGAGTTCTGCTCGGTGTTTAGCTGTAGGTGTCTGCTTCTCTGCTTCTGCTTCCATCAGCTACTAGTTGAAGGGTCTAGGATGGCAATTAAGTCATCAATCTCATTATCAGGGGAGGGCATTTAAGGTAGCCTCTCTAGTATTGCTTAGATTGTTAATTGGGATCATCCTTGTAGATATCTGGACATTTCCCTAGTGCTAGATTTCTCTTTAAACCTATAATGGCTCCCTCTATTGTGGTATCTCTTTTCTTGCTCTCCTCTATTCTTCCCCTGACTCAATCTTCCTGCTCTCTCAAGTCCTCCTCTCCCCTCCTCTTCTCCCCTTCTCTCTCCCCTAACTTTCTTTCCCCTCCCACCATGCTCCCAATTTTCTCTGGAGGTCTTGTCCCTTTCCGGGTCTCAGGGGGACCATGTGTGTCTCTCTTAGGGTCCTCCTTGCTTCCTAACTTTTCTGGTGGTGTGGATTGTAGGCTTGTGATCCTTTGTTCTATGCCTAAAATCCATATATGAGTGAGTACATACCATGTTTGTCTTTTTGACAACACTTGTTATTTTGTTTTATTTCTCCCACCTTGGGGATTTATTTATTTATTTATTTGTGCATGTGTGTATGAACACATGTATGTGTATGTCAGTGGAGTCCAGAAGTCAACCTTGTTTCTCAGGATACTGTTCATATCGTCATTGGAGACATGGCCTCTCACTAACCTAGAACTCACTGATTTAACTAAGATGTCTTATCAGTGACCTCTGGGATTTTCTTCTCTATTTTCACAGTACTGAGATCAAAAGTGTGCCAGCATACCCAGATTAAAAAAAAAACATTTATTCATTTTCATTTTGTTATATATATATATATATATATATATATATATATATATATATGTATGTATGTGTATGTGTTTTACCTGCATGTTTGTGTACCACATGTGAGCAGTGTGAATAAAGGCCACGAGAGGGTGTTATCATGTGAATGCAGTACCTAGCTCTCTGTAAGAGCAACAAATGCCCTCAACTACTGAGCCAACTCACTAGCCCCAGCAACCAGATTTTTTTTTTTTTAAATCTGTGTTTTGGAGATTGAACTCAGGTCCTTCAGCTTGCATGGCAAGCACTTTATCAATTTTTTGGATTTTTCAAAAATTACTTTTTAATTATTAAGGTGGCTTCTCTAATGGGTGTGTGGTGATAACTCATGGTTTTGATCCATGTTTCCTGATGATTGATGACAGTGAGCACCTTTTCAATGTTGGTCATTTATATATTGTCTTTGAAGGAAATGACTATCATTTTGCTCACTTTAAAACTGGGCTATCTGCCACCACACATATACTTTGAGTATTTATTTCTAATGCAGAGGAAAGCTGAGATGATTTTGAAATTCTCATGGAGACTTTTGGAAATTTTTGATTGGGGGGTTGTCTTCATTAATGTAATGTAGGCGATTGTGTTGTGTAGTATTGAAATTATATCTTAGAAGTTTACCGGTTTACAGTGGTATTGATCCTGCTGGGGTTCTTGTGGTTTGTCTGGAGGCCCAGGGTGCATGTATAAGGGTGCTCCGGCTTAGAAGGGCCCCCCATCTTTAACCTCTGAGGAATATGACCTAGTTACTCCAGGGTGAAAAGGAAGGAAGTCAGATTCACTGGGCTCTTCTAGAATAAGGCATTTGTGGTCTCCAGTCCCTGGGAGACTATTGGAGTGACACTCATTTTACACAGTAAATAATCCGACATTTCTGTTTCTACAGAAAAAAAATTATAAACACACCCTGAGGCAAGTTTCCCGTTGAGGTGATAAGTTTGCCTCAGTCATTCAGTTATGCACCTTTTGGTATTCTAAAATTGGTGACGGCACTGGCTTGAGAGCTGGCATGATCCTTAGAGGCCTCAGGTGCCCTGAAGACATCACGAGCTGGCCCTTGTGTCTATCTCAGGTCTGTTCTTGGCCTCCTTTGCTTACTTCTGAGGCTGTCTATGTTTCTGCTGACTTTCATCAGCTGGGTTCTCATTGGGTTGTGGCAGTGGTGGTGGGGAAGATATAGAGAAATGAAACTCTCTTTGTCTCTGTTGTCATCCTCCCCTTCCTCTCCCTCCTCCTCTTCCTTTCCTCTCCCCCTCTTCCTTTCCTCTTCCCCTCTTTCTTGCTCTGCCTTGGGCTATGCTGGCCCAGCTTCCCCACCTCTATGGCTCATGCTCTACCAGACACGTAAACAGCAGAGCAGTGTATCAATGGGATTCCTATATACCAGCTTGCATTCACTACAAAACAGAACACAATACATACATACATACATACATACATACATACATACATATACCAGAAATAATTTTAATAATGGACATAAAGGACCTAGTGATAAAACTTTACTGAAAGGCATAAAAGAAGACTTGAACAAATGAAAAGACATATTGTGCTTCTGGAAGTATTGAGAAGATGTCAATGGCCTGCGATTCAATTTATCCATTCACTGCAGCTCCATAGGACATAACAGAAGAATTTGGTAGGAACTTAGCAAAATGATTCCAAAATGCTTCTGCAATAAATGCTTAAAGAGAGATCATAAGATTTGATGGAAAAAAAAAAAAGTCAGAGAGAAAATATCCTACTGGGTTAGAATTCTGATTATGTGACTGGAGTAAGACAGGAGTGCTGACAGTGGGCTATCTATGTAAATGTCTAGATGTTGGTGAGATTTACCATCTGTATACAGGTAACATCTATTTGTTGCAATGATAATAATTTTGAAAAGGCTAAAGTTAAAGCCCTACCCACTTCCTAACTTACACAAACTGTGAAGCCCAGGTTATAATATGTGTGGCTCATAATAATGCTTCATATACATATACATTAGATTTAAATATAAACATGTAAAGTGTAGGTAGATGTTTTCAAAAGTCAGAAAAATTCATTTTTTTACTATGGTACTATGGGAATAACCATCAAAACAAGTGAGAATATAAATAAAAAATGTGTTGGGGTTGGAAAGATGGCTCAGCAGTTAAGAGTACTGACTGTGCTTGCAAGAGGACCTGGGTTCAGTTCCCAGCACCCGCATTATGGTTCAAAATAGTGTAATTCCAGCTACAAGGCATCTGATGCACGCTTCTGTCCTCCACGGGACATTGCATGAAGATAGTACACAGACATACATGTACACATAGACATAAACTATATCTTAAACATAAAAAACTCATATTTCAAAACCTCCATGTTACCAGGAGAAAGCACAAGTGATATATGGAAGTATATCTTGAGCATGCATGAGTCATAGACAAATAATATCACGGTATTAAAAAATTTTTAGAAATCAATCATGAAAAAGTGAATAAACACCCAAACAAAAATGGGAAAAATACCCATGGTCATATAAAAAGTAGTTAGGTAGCAAAGTGGATGCAGACCAGGTACCAAAGATGTCTGGGCTTCTAACTCACTATGCAGAGAGAAGGGAATGAGATGAAATCTGAAAAGAGTAGGGGAGCACTCAAAACACCCATTTTGGTACAGAAATCTAACTTCTCAGAGTTGTCCTCAAAAAATCCAAACATACAGGCTAGAGGGCGACTCCCTGGTTAAGAATGCATACTGTTCTAGCAGAAGATCTGGGTTGGTTCCCAAGCATCCATATCAGGAAGCTTATAACCACCCTAACACCAGCTCTCAGGTATTTGAGGTCTGAGGCCTCCCACAGATGTCTACACTTATGTACAAATACACATACACACCACACACACACACACACACACACACACACACACACACACACTTCTGTAAAACAAATCGTATAGAGAGCACTGGCTGCTCTTTCAGAGGACCCAGGTTCAATTCCCAGAACCCACATGGCAGTTCACAACTGTCTGTAATTCAAGTTCCAGTGGACCTGACATCTTCATGCAGACATACATGCAGGAAAACACCAATGCACATGAGTAAAAAATAAGATGTAAACATATACACAGACTATTTCTCAGAGTTTTGATACAAAAGTGTTGCATCTCCCTACATTTCCAATAGAACTGAGAGCAGCCTGCGTAGAATGCTCGCTCACAGGGAACTGCCTAAAACATCCAGTCTCATACATTCCTGCAGAAAATTCCACCCACTATTTATTTAAGTTGATGTTAAAAAAAGTCATACCAGAGTCCATGTTTAGTGTCATTGTGTAAATAAAATATTGTAAAGTGGAAAAAACTCTCACATGGATAAATAAAAATCTACCTAAATAAACATAAACATTTAAATGCTTTAAAGAATCTACAGGTCAATGGCAGAGAAAAGCAGTCCCAGGGGGTTACCAGAGAACTGAAAAATCTCTACTGCCCAGTGTGTATTTTAAAATAGCTGTCTTCTGCATGCTTAGATACACAAACACTTATTATTTTGTTAGAATAAATTATTGTATTCAGGGAAGCCCATGCTGTATGGGTTTGTATCCTAGGAGCAAGCAATAGGCTACACTACACAGCCCATATGGATGGGGTAGCAGGTTAGACCTCTATGATGCCCACATAATAACTTGGTTATAAGATGATGCATTTATCAGAACACATTTCCACCTCTAAGTGATGCATGGTTGAGTGTATGAACTGAAAACATGTCTGACGAGGTAAGGTATGGTTCTAAGTGATTTTATGCTTTCTTCTACATCAGAATTCATCTTAAGTTAACTGAGTAGAATGTGCCTTTTGAAGGCTATTATGTAGCGGGGCTTCCCTACAGGCAGGCCCTTAGGAAACTTCACATGCACGCTCTATCTGTGTCTCTTGTTTTCATGCTACAGAACAAAAGCCTTCCCTGGTTCATGTGATGAGAATGAAAATGTCCCAACTCAAAAATCTCAAGATGGAAGGAGCCACAGAAAGCTCACCTCGTTTCCTCACATTCCCATGAGAGTCTGTACAAGCTTGAGCTGTTTATTGCCTAAGCCAACGGGTGGCTACACAGACCAGTCAACTGAGTGGACAGAGTGGACCCCTTCTCCCTGCCCAACTCCTGGTGTCTGTAATAGCCCCTTTCACTTGATAGGTAGTTGTAAGGGATGGCTGTAATATTGGTTTAGAGCCACCTCCATGAGTGTGCATGCATGCTAGTGTGTGCATGTGTTAGAAGGCAGGTGACTTTGGGTGTTGATCCTCAGGAGCTGTTCACTTTGTGTTTTGAGAAGGGTGTCTCTATGGTCTGGAGTTCAGCAATCAGGCTAGACTGGCTGTTGCGGAAGCCCCAGGGACCCACCAGTCATTACCTCCCCAGCCCTGAGATTATAAGCATGCATTGCCATGCCTGGCTTTTAATCTAGAGTCTTATTGGCAGGTTCTGCAGACTAGGTCTGAAGGCCTTCAAAAGAGTCCCGGAAGCATGTGTGATAAGGAAATTTAAATTCATAGTCCCCTTCCCAGTGACTACTTTGATGCATTTGGAAATGAAAGTCTTAGTATATAGGAATCGTGGTATTTCATTCCCAGCCTCATTACAGGCCACGGGAAGATCTGAGATGTGTCTGGGGTGACTTAGAGCAAGCACTTCACAGACGTTTCCTCTGTGTGGCTCTTGTCAGTGACAGCAAGGTCACATTTCATCCAGAGTTAGAAATTCACTCTTTAGATCATACCTGCATACAGAGCACCCCAAACTGCTTGGTGTAGTCAAAGCTGGGGATGAAGCTCACATGGTGTGGTCAGGATACGGTTTCTCTATTTGTAGCCCAGGAATCTTTGATAAGGGTCCTATTTTCAGACTTTTCCTTCATTATCCACACTTCATGGGGGCGACATCCTCCCAAAATCTCAAGCCAACATTCTTTTAATAAAATCCCCAGGCTTGTGTATAACATTAGGCCTGATTGGGCTGTGCTTCTAGCTCTGAGAGTCTCTATGGTCAAGGGTGGGGGAGTCATACCACTCGGTCACATGGTCACCTCTGGGAGGAAGCTTAAACGCTGAGGGTGGAGAGGGCAGATCCCCAAACACAATGGTGTATGAGGCCACCAGATGGGGAGGAACTGTGCAAACCCAAGATCAAAGTTCACTGCATACATATTTGGCTACAACTCTGAGGACATTGTCTTCTCAATAGCTAATTTCACAGCCTATAAAACTGAGGTCCAGAAAGGGGAAGGAATTTTCTAGAAGACACAGAACACATTAAACAGGGGCAAGGGTTCTGCAGTTTTCATTTGGTGCTGTTTGCACTGAGTATGTCCCTTTAAGGCAGTGATTCTCAACCTTCCTAATGCTGCAACCCCCTAATACAATTCCTCTTGGTGTGGTGACCCCCAACCATAAAATTATTTTTGTTGTTATTTCATAAATATAAGTTTGCTACTGTTAAAATCATAATGTTTTCTGATGGTCTTAGGCAACCCCTGTGAAAGGATCGTTCCACCCCCAAGGGGGTCTCAACCCACAGGTTGAGAAACACTGCTTTAAGGGCTCATCTCTACAGCACAGTTCATCATCTCCTAGCCCACATTTACTTTTTATGAGGTATCCTGAAGGCAGGATGGCCACATACAGCTGTGTAGATAATCAGCTATACAAGTCCAGGAATTTCCATAGACATTAAGATTGGTATGAATAGTGTACACTAAAATTGTGGGGAGTGTAGCCTGTGTGAGAATCCTTGGTGTCTGGAAGATGGACCAGTTCTTCAGTTAAGATGGCAAATGTTTGTTCTGTGTAGTGACACTTTCGACTGCAGTCCTATGACAGGCATTGCCTATCAATCACACCACTTCATCCTGTTAGTCCAGGCTTGGTTTCTAGATCTTTCTCATTCAGGCCTCCAGTTCCTTGCCAGTTTTTAGCTGCAGTAGGCATGTGAGCCCAAACCTCACTGCTCTAGGCTGAGGCTATCCTCAATCCTCAGAACGACCCTCTCCCAGCTCTCTCTACCCTGCTCTCTAGGATTATATGAGATGATACAAGAAAGTCCTTAGGAAATGACTAACACCTTTTGAGTGACCAATGTTTAGTTTTTTTTAAAGTAACAAACATCTAAAAACCTCAGTATCTTTAAAGTCATCCTGTTGGAAGTTGCACACATAATCAGTCTCTAGTGTCTATATTCTCAGTGTATCTATCCACTAAGTTCTGAAAATGATACTGGAGGGTGTTGTTGGCAATTAGATGCTTGTTAGTTTATTCCCAGCCCCCCCTCACACACACACACTCCTTCTGAAATTCTGTACTTGCAGACTAACGGCTATCTCAAATCTCCTTGTCTCTTTTTTCTGTCTCTGTCCATTGATCCCCCTCCTCCTGCTGTCTGTGTTCACAGGACACCAGATGACTAATAGGGTTGTGGTGGTATCAGGTGGTTGTCACTGGTATCTTAGAGGCAGAGGCAGCGAATGCCTTGGACCAGTCCTGCCTGGGGCTCCCCTGTCTGCTTACCAAGCCAGGCCGGTGTGGGGAGAGGATGGGTGGAAAGGAGGGTATGGTATGGTGCTGTATGGTATGGAGCATGGCTAGCTTCATGACATTCGACTCACGTTGGTGTAAAAGAGTGATGGATGGGCTCCAATCCACTTGCTGGCCTGTGCCAGGAGTTCTCACAGTGTGCTCTGCACAGATATCCCGAGGCAGTGCAGAAGGAAGGACTGAAAGTTTTACATGGCTGTGCATGTTTAAGTGTTGTTGCAAAGATACCATCTTTCTATTTGTGATGCTTCTTTTTTTAGTAATATTTTCTTTTAAAATAAATGTTGCAAGTTAAAAAAAAGATTCAATTTGAAAGCGAATTAAACCTTTTAGTTTAAAATAATGGGTTGTGTAGCTTGATCTGTAAGGCTCCTAGCAGTGAGAACAGAACCTGCCCCTGGTACTTAGGTGACTTTTGGGAACCCGTTCCCTATGGTAGATTAGCTCCTTGATGCAGGGAGAGGAACTTGGTCCTACCTCAACTTGATATGTTTTGCTTTGTTGAGTCCATGGGAGGCCAGCCCCTTTCTGAATGAAGAACGAGGAGGAGTCGATGGGGAAGAGGGGTAGGATAGCAGTTGGGGAGGGAATGGGAGAGGAGCAAGGGGAAATTATGTAAAATAAACAAAAGGTATATAAAATAAATGAAAAATGTTAATAAAATAAAACAAGGTAACGGTTTTTGCTATGGCATCATCACACACCTGTTGTTATATGTTGTTCTTCTCTTCCACACTGCCCTCCACAGACCCCTTCCCTACTCTTTCTCTTTCTTCCCTTCCTCCATACAGGGGAATCTAGAGCTGCAGATGATTGTGTCATGAGGTACTTGTCTGATGGCGGCTTGGGGAATGCTAACCTAGAATGAGGTCCTTAGTGGTATCAGCTCTCTATTTCCGAGTTTGCAAGTTGACAGTGACCTTATTACCATCTAGGCATCTGAAAAGGTGGCTCGAGGGGAACACATGTGTGGAGGATGCTGCCTGGTGCTTTGAATTTACGTTCCACTACGCATGATTGTGTTACCATCTCATATTATGTTCATTTTTCATGTCCCTATCTAAAATTATATTGTTTATGCTTGCTCTCCACAATGCTCTCCAGAAATTCCAAACACCTTCAAAATTAGATGTTAAAAATATGAATGTAAATTTTCAATTTTTGGATGTATATACATATTCATGGGTGTGTGTCACACCTGTGGGTGTGCACATTCACAGTGTACAGTTGGAAGTCAGAGGACAACCTGGGTGTTTTTTTAATTTCCTCAGGCTCCTTTCACTTTTGGTTTGAGACAGGGTCTCTCATTGGAATGGGGTTTTGTCACATAGGCCAGACTATCAATCAGGCTCATGCACCTCCAGAGATCTTCCTGTCTCTGCTTATAGTCTCTGAGCCTCACTTTATTCTACATGGGTTCTGGAGATTTGAACTCAGACCCTCACACTTGCAAGGCAAGTGCTTTACCAACTGAGCTATTTCTTCAACTCATTTATTTGCAGCTTTTGTAGCAAAATCTGTACCTTGATAGATGTGAAACATTCTGCTTTCTTAATTTACTTCCTGCCATGCAAATATTTACATGCACAGCTGCAGAACCATTAACACATCTGACTCTGCAGTGCTGGCCCAGGTGCTATGGGGTAGAACACACAAGATGGCACTGAACATGTCAGACAGTATCTCTCCAAGACCAGAAAAAAAAACCTTTATCTACCAAACAACTGGTGACAGGGCCTTCAGATAAAACACTGTAACCCATGGACCACCATCACTTAGAAATGGGACATATTCAGAAGACTAGCTGCTTCCCCTCTTGATGCAAGGTGACTGAGCTCGGTTCCCTTCCTTGCAGAGCACCATGAGAGTACTGGATTGCATATCACCATCCCAAGAAATGGCAAAAGGCCAGAATCAAAGTTCAGTTTTAGCTGAACATGTTTTGCTCCACACTGCTGTAAAGTGAAATATTCCATAAATCAGAGGCTATGATGGTTAGTGTGAATTGTCAGCTTGACAGGACCTAGAACCATTGGGGAGACAGACCTCTAGGCACACCTGTGAGGGCTGTCACGGTATGTTAATTGATGTGGGAAGGGCTGCCCACTATGGGTGGAGTCATTCCATGACTTGGATCTTGAACTGTGTACCCGCAGAGAGGTGCTGGTTAGCAGCTTGCATTCATTGCTCTCTTCTCACTGCAGATGTAGTGGAATTAGCTGCTTCACACCCCTTCTGCCTTGATTTTCCCATTGCTTTGGGACTGAGAACTAAAAAGAACCTTTCTCCTCTAGCTGCTTTGGTCAGGGTTGTTTTATTATAGCACTAGGAAAGGACACAAAGGCAGGTAGTTTTTGCTTTCAGTTAGCAACTTTGAGTTTCCAGGTTCTGGCACCCCTTGAAGTACTCCCTCCCAATCTTCTCCTCCTCTTCATCTTCATTAAGCATTGAGTACCCACTGCCTGTGGGCCAGCAGCTCAAGTGAGCTTATTATCTCACCATCTTATTCCTTCTTCTCAGAGAGGTGAAGTAACTCACCCTAGCCACACAGCCAGGAAGTAGCTGGATGGAAAACCCAGGCCTGACATTCCTCTGTATAGCCTGGGCCCATTCAAGCCTCCCCATTTCTCTCCTTTGAATTAATCCACAGTTTACCGAGGCATGTACTAAACCCTCAGCTTGACCTGCTGAATCCTACAGTGCAATGTCAACCCTTGGACACTTGGCACCATCACCTCAAGTCACCAAAGACACTAGGGTTACCACCATGGGTTTCTATGGCTATGCCAGGCTCTGGAACTTCACACAGCTGCTTTTCAGTCACATCTCTAACAGCATCAAGTAATACATCTAATAATCCTGGTAGGTATACAAAGACATGTGTTTGCTTAATTAATTCTCAGAACAAATAATGCTTGCTTGAGAAGTCTTCCATTCAGTAATGGGCCCACACCAAGTATGCTCAAGGAGGAATATTTTCATTTGCCACAGGAATCTCTTTTAAATATTTAAGCTCCTAGCCATGTAATCAAGACCCAAAGACACCTTTCCTTACACAATTGCGACCTGGTGTGTCTACACTGGGTGAACAGTCTGGAGTCTGGAGCCAGTTCTGTCTTCCCTGAATACAGCTTTGCCCTTGTCTCCTAGGCCGAGTGTATGAGGCTGCAAGAGAGGGTTCTGAAAACCTTCAGCAATGAGTCACTGATGCTTTGCCTGGGGGCTAAGAGAAGTCCATTTATTTGGTGTTTACCCACCTTCAAATTTTCCAGTTCCTGCAGGATTCTTAGTTCAGGAGCACTCACTGCAGTATAGCCAACTCCCCTTGTGGTGGTAGAAGTCACCTTTTACCTCCCCTTCTCAGCAAAGTTGTTGGAATTGTTCATGCTGAGGTGCCCATCCCTCAGGGATTGGGTCTTAATGAATACAACTCGGGAAGGCAGAAGTTGAACAGAGGAAATATAGTGTGAGCAATTATTGAGCCTCGTTTGTACTTAACGCTGCATGCATTTTTATTTATTTACTTTTTCATCAGAAAAGTCATCTTGGAGCTTATTGATTGAAGGGGCCTAGGCAAGCTGAAGTGCTGAATGAACTATAAAGCAGTGTATGGCTCGGAGGGTTATTGAAATGGGTATTGTTGAATTAATGCTTGTAGCAGAGAGCTCTTTGAGGTGACATTTGCTTTATGCCATTTATTTGTTTTTCTTCTGAAAAAGAAGCCAGGAGACCATCTGAATCTCCCTGAGCAGACCCTCACCCCCTTAGAAAATGGGTAGGATTCACCCTGCCAGAAAAGCTGGGAAACAAGGGAGACATACATGGTCCCCTAGAGAAGGGGAAAGGGACAAGATCTCCTGAGCAAATTGGGAGCATGTGGGGAGGGAAGAGGGAGTTAGGAGAAAGAGAAGGGGGAGGAGGGGAGAGGAGGACATGGGGGAGCAGGAAGATTGAGTCAGGGGAAGAATAGAGGAGAGCAAGAAAAGAGGGAGTCATTATGGATTTAAAGATAAATCTGGCACTAGGGAAATGTTCAGAGATCTACAAGGATGACCCCAACTAACAATCTAAGCAAAACTAGAGAGGCTACCTTAAATGCCCTTCTTCTATAATGAGATTGATGACTGACTACCTTATATGCCATCCTAGAGCCTTCATCTAGTAGCTGATGGAAGCAGAAACAGACACCCACAGATAAACACTGAGCTGAACTCCTGGAATCCAGTTACAGAGAGGGAGGAGTGATGAACAAAATGGTCAAGATCAGGCTAGAGAAACCTACAGAATCAGCTAACCTGAACAAGGGGGAGCTCATTTACCTCAGTCTGATAGCTGGGAAACTAGCATAGGACTGGCCCAGAATCCATGAATGGGAGTGTTAGTTAGGAGGATTGGGCCTTTAGTGATGGATCAATATTTATCCCTAGTATATGAATGGACTTTGGGAGCCCATCCCACATAGAGGGACACTCTCTCAGCCTAGACACACAGGGGAGGGCCTAGGCCCTGCTCTAAATGATATGACAGACTTTGAAGATTCCCCATGGGAGGCCTCATCCTCCCTGTGGAGCAGAAAGGGGATGTGCTGGGGTTTGGTGGGGGTGATAAGGGAGAATGGAAGAGTGAGGGAACTGGGATTGACATATAAAACAACCTTGTTTCAAATTTGAATAAAAAAAAAAAAAAGCCATTCACTTACATTTACCTTGAGGCAAAAAGGAAAAAAGAAAAAAAAAAAAAAAAGGTGGGTAGGTATCAGGGTTTCTGTACTCAGGTGGTGGAGTGCATATGTGAGGGCAGGTTAGAGTGAGCTGTCACATGAGCCAAGGATAGTGAGCCCAAAATGGTCTCTTTAGCTTGAAAGTGACTGGCAGAAATATCTATCCAAGGTGGTGGCATTGAATGTCTCCTACTATACAGGCTTGTTTTCATCATGCATCATTGCACTCTGCCAGAGAGGTAAGCATCTTCATTTTCTTCACTTGAATAAGGGCAGGTCTTTGCACCTGAGTTGACTAACTGTGGAAATGGCATCCCATGGCTTCTGAGGGTAGACTGTAAGAGACAATACAGTTTCTATTGGCTCTTGGAAGCTGGTAGCCATCTCGACGAGAGAATCCAGGGGTCATATGCTGGCTTCAGTGACTGGCTTCAGCCAGGCCTTTGTCTAACAATGAGCTTCAACTATTGGACATATAAATGAATGTGCTGTATGTGAGTGCAGCTACCAGCCCTTGAATTTTCTTGTTGAGACCTCACAGTATCATATGTGGGCTGGAGACATTGTCTCTATAAGGCCATAGCTGACTTCCTGATCCCTAGACATTATTAGCTATGATAAGGAACTATTGCTTTAAGTCATTAAGTTTTGGCGTGACTTGTACAGCTACAAAGGACCAATTTAATAGATGATGGCTTAGAACAGGAGAGTAGAGAAAGGATCTTTCCCCTCAATCTCTGGTTGATATCAGAAGAAGTTTGGGGTTCAGTGTTTACAAGGGTTAGTTTGTGGCCAGATAGAGTCTTGCAGAGGCAGGAGCACAGTAAAGAACTTTCTAGGTGGGTCAAATCCTTGTGAGCTAGTCAGGAAGACAACTCAGAGTGCCTTTAGGTTTTGAGTTAACCCTCAAAGTCACAACTAAGCACCCTTTGTCAAGGTCATGGTTGAAACAGCATGCTGCTAGACCCCTGAGTACTTAAGAGACCAGAACATTCCCATATCCTAAGACTTCTGGAACTTCCATGGCAGTGCCTACTTATCTTCTAGTGCTTATTTCTCTTTGCTAGAGTTGGAGAAGAACCTTCATAATACCTTAGGTAGCCATGAGTTCAGAGTTCAAGATGCAAAAATCTGTGGTCATAAAGATTTCATGCTCATCAAGGTTCTTGGCTGTGCTGTAAATAACACACAGTTCTCCAAGATTTAGACAGAAGATGAGATTGTTGAAATTTTTGCCACTAGGAAAATTAGAGAACAAAAGCCAGCTCACAGAGAGAGCCAGAATGTGAGATTTTCATAGAGCCAGAACTTGTTATTGCTGAGGTCCTGATGGAGCCACTGGGATTGTAGTCCTTCCTAAGAACCTAGGTGCGGCTTCTCTATTAGGATGAAACTTCTGTTTCTAATGCTTTTGGTCACTAGATTCTGATTCTAAGTCCAGGAGCAGGTGTGCCTGATTGGTGGAACATAGGTGATGTGTTATCTTCTGGCTTCAAGAACACTGGGAAAGCAAGACTCTAGAAAAATGTTTCTCAACCTGTGGGTCACTGCCCTGCAAGTGGTGGAAGGCAGGGTGTCAAATAACCCTTTCACAGGGGTCACATATCAAGTAAGTTACATATCATTACAATTCATAGCAGTAGCAAAATTAAAGTAATGGAGCAGCAAAGAAAATACTTTTATGGTTCAGGGGGAGGGGTCACTGTAGCATGAGGACCTGTATTTCAGGGTCACAGCATTAGGAAACTTGACAACCACTGCTGCAGAATGTAATCTTTGTGTGGTGGAGCTTTCTCCCTGAATGGCAAAGAGCTTCAAGTAATGGACAGACTACAAACCCCACATGCTCACTTCTGGACTTGTGATTATGAGCACATTTGTATATAATGTGCATTTGTGAGGTAAAATGGAAATGAGACCTTGAATTTGAGAATACCAGAGAAAGTACTAGGGAGGAAGATTGCATTTAGAAAATATGAATGTGTTGCCTAGCTGACCACTTATTCCTAGTGTCTTTCTTACTTGTGCTGTACGAGTCCTGGATTATTATAAATCACAGAGCCTTGCAGGAGGAAGCCTGCAAGGAGACAGAAGTCACTCTTTCTGTGCTGCTATCCCCTGTGTGGGCTCTGGGAGTGACTGACTCTGATAATTTTAATGTTAGCCACAGGAACTCTGTGCTGGTCTGTGAAGCCATCCTTATAGGCTTTGTCCTGATTTGCTTCTCTATTTCGCCTTCTGATGTCATGAGTTGTGCCTCTGAGCTTGGATAATGGCATGTTCTTTGTTTGTTCCAGCCCTGAAGGGTGGCTCTATTCTGGGCATCCTGGTCTCTGGTTCTTGCCTCTTCTCTTCCCTTCATGTTCTCATGTTTAAGACTTTGCAACCATTGCTTGGAACAAATCCCCTCTACTTGAAATTCCTCATATGGCTCTAGTTTCCTGAGTATGCGCTGACATATATCCTAATTTGGTTAAAAAACAATACCCATCTGCAACATAGTTCTCAACAGCAGAAAGTTCTAATGTCTGGAATGCTCCATTTGGCTTCCCCCTGCTATCTGATGAACTCACACGCACCATGTAAAACTTCATTTCAACATTAGTTCTCCCATGAAATTTTCTCTGATACTACTCTCAGCCCAAAGGGTTAAATACAATGTCACATACTCACAGTGGGGGTAACAGAAGTGCTTATATACAGTGAGTAATACCACAAGTGTATGTGTTAAAGAAGAAACATTTAATAGAATTTCCTTTTATTTTTCTTATCTGTTTGTCTGTCTGTATATGGGGTGGGCACACTTATCTTGGACGTCAGAGGACAACTTGTAGGAGTCAGTGCTCTCTTTCCACAATGTGGATTTTAGTCTCAGGTAGTCAGGTATGGTGGCAAGCATCTTTACTCTCTGAGCTATTTTGTCAGTCCCCAGTAGCTTTTCTTAGGCAAGTGCACTGATCTTGAAATCCGAGGTTCTAGCCCAGACTTGATTAGTATCTAGCTGTGTAAACTTGGGCTAATCAGTTGACTCCTTTGGAGGTGCAGTTACTTCTCCTGAGAAATTAGTGTGTTTCATTAGGACAGTGATTTCCAAACTTAAAAGTTGTAAATAGAATGAGTCGAATGTTCAGTTTGGATAATAGAAATGAAGATGCCTGTTACTATGAAGGGTGGACATGGTAGAATGACGCCCATTGTTCCCAAACTCTCAAACACTTGCTGGCACCTATGCCAAACCCCAAGGGCTTCTTGAAGGATGGGGATAACTATGCTAAATTTCTTTTTCTAAACATCCCAGTTATGTACAGCGAGTAACAAGGTCACTCAATATGTCACTATACTTTATAGTTGGACCATGACTTTCTATCTATCAGCAGATTTATAAATCTGCATGAAAATTTCCCTCAAATTCATGTTAAATAAGACACACATATTTTGTTTCTCTAAGTACCACACCAACTCAATGACACATATACATGAAGTCCTGGGGTATGTCTGAAGAAGATAGGCCAAATCCTTTCACCATGAACTTGAGAGGATCTTCAGAATGTCATTGAGCACTTTAGTTCAAAAAGTCTTTGAACACTTGGCTTGGTTTTCATGTTAGCAACGTGGCTTCTTGAAATGAGCCATGTCAACTGAGTGGTGATGGGTACTCATCATTGTCTCAGCTTGACACAATGGGGAATTATCTTTGCAGGCAGCCACACAGGAACATTTGATTTTTTTTTGGGGGGGGAGAGTAAGTTTATGTGCTGAATTGTGTTTTCATTAAGGAGAGAAGAAGCATGGGTCAAGGCACAAATTAGAGACAAAATTTCTTCTAATGAGCCCGAGACTTGCTCTGAGTTGCTACTATGGAAAAACTTTGACCATGAGAACTATCACACGTTTCCCCCTCCATTAAATTTACCACCACCACCACCACCACCACCAGCACCACCATCATTATCACCTCCTTGCCTTTGTCATTACCATTATTCAGTCAATATTGCCATCTTTGAAGATCCTGTACATCACTGTGTCAAGTAGTATTGCTTATCATAGCTCATATTCACCATCTTACTACTCATTGTTATTCCTTTTCTCTTGAGACAGGGCCTCATATAGCTATATAGCTGAGGACAACCTTCAATTTCTCATCCTTCTACCTTCACTTTCTTAATGCAGGGATTACAGACGTGCATCACTAACACTGGTTTATGCAGACAGGCTTCATGCATGCTAGGAAAGCCATCTACAAATTGAGCTATATTCCCACTCTGTAGCATGAGTTCTAGTAGCTCTTAAACCACACCACCCTCCTCTTACAGAGAAAAAAGTAGGTGCAGAAAAGTCTCTCTCTCTCCTCTCTCTCTCTCTCTCCTCTCTCTCTCTCTCTCTCTCTCTCTCTCTCTCTCTCTCTCTGTGGGTGTGTGTATGCGCACATGTGCAGGTCAGAGGACACTTTTAGGTATCATTTTTAGGAATGCCATCCATAGCCTTGGAGACAGGTTCTCTCACTGGTCTGGAGCTCACCACTTAGGAGAGAATTCTATTCCTAAACCATAGATCTGTTTGTCTCAGTCTCCCTAGAACTGAGATAACAAGCCGTGTGCTACTATGCTGGTATTTTTTTACATGGGTTCTGGGGATGGAACCCAGGTCCTCATGCTTTCATAATGGAACCATCTCTCTGGCCTTGTTACTTACTGGTTTGCATTTATCATCTAGCAGCCATGAGAATTAAGCCATATCTCAATGATAACTTTCCTCCTATCTCACAAACTCCACAACACAAGATTATCACCTCATGCTTTTTGTCATATTAGCATGGTGATAGTACCAACCTCAGCCTGTCCCCTCACTCACTAGCAACCTAAGGCATATGAGGTTTCCAGGGTGGATGGAACTCCTGGCAACTAGGCCTCCACTTGCCTTCTTTCTATACTTGAGACAGTTGGGCTGTCTGCTGGCCAGCTCAGGAGACGTGCTGAATCAAGACCAAAGCCGATTAGCATGGGAAAGCTGCCAGCTTTCCTTCCAGGCCCCAGCAGACAGTCAGACTTTCTTGCTGGTGAGAACTTCCCACTGGCAGAGTGCTCAACCCTGCAGGGAACTCTCCGGAAAGAGTGACATGTCTGTCTACTAGTGTCACAAAGTCAGTGAATGAACTGTAGAAGCAGAAATGGGAAGGACAGTGGAAGGAAGATGAGCACAGAGAATAAAGGGACAGGGCAGTGACTGAAGAAATGGTCAAACCAGTTAAGGCCAGCTTGGGGGTCTCATGAGAAGGGATGCTTATGCTATGGTGTAGGGGGTGACAAAATGAGATCACTGTCACAGGAGCATCAAAGGAACACTGCATCTTCTTTTCAACTTTCAGACAACATTATCTTACAGTGGTTTTTGGAACAAGATCTTCCCTTTGGGGAAGCTTATATAGCTTGGAGGCTAAGAGTGCCGGCCCTAGAATAATTCTGCCACAGTTTTCAACTTCATTTCCATCATTCATTAGTGGATTCAGAGCAAATTGTTTAACCTCTTCAAGCTTTGTGTGTCCCCCACCCCCGATACTTCCACAGGGATAGAAGAGATGGGGTATGTTCAGGTCAGTAGGGTTATAGATTTGTCCTGTGCAGAATGGGGTTAGTTATGTTACCAATCATACACAGTTGTCACAAGGGTTAAGGAAGGATATCTGTAGAGTACCAAGTGCAGTGACTATCACACAGCATCATCTAATTTAGGATGGTTTTGGCTGCAGTCAAACCTTCTACTCAAAGTGACTTTCAAATGCAAGTGTGGTGATTTTGTGTGTGCTATCTCTAGGGTTGGTTAAAGTTAGTGTCTCAGTGATGTCCTTTTTTTAAACATATTTTATTCTTTAATAAATTTATTATTATTATTTTTTAATTTTACATGTCAATCCCACTTCCCTCTCCCTCCCTCTTACCCCTTCGCCCCCCTCACATGCACCCTGACAACCCTCCCTCCCATCCCCTCACCCCAATTCCACATGTATGGCAATGCCATCCAGGTGGGGTCATGTAGATCTGTCAAATCATTTGAAGTAGGGACTAGGACTTCTTTCCTGTCTCTAGGTTAAGGGAGTATCCCTCCATGGGGGATGTGTCCGCAAGGTCTTTTGTCTCAGTGATGTTCTTAAGAACCTAGGTATGGGCTGCAGAGATGGCTTAGAGATAAAGTACTTGAGAGGACCTGAGTTAAAATCCTCAGAACCCATGTAAATCTGGATACTATGAGGTCATTACACCTGCAATCCTAGTACTCCTACAGTAAGATGGGAGGCAAGACGGGAGATCTTTGGAAGTTTGTAGATCAGCTAGCTTAGTATACACAGTGACAAACAACAAAGAGACCTGATTTCAAATAAGGTGGAAGGTGAACAGAAACACCTGAGAACATCACATGTGTGCTGGGACACATACAGGCCCACCCTTCCCCTTGCACACACACATGCGCACATGCATGCATACAAACCACACTCACATATATGCATGTCACATATATACTTGCAAAGAGAATCTGGGTCCCCCTCTGTTTCTATTTTGTAATCCTGAGCTACATCCACCCACCCTTAGCTGGAAGCAGGATATGTGCATAGATCCTGGGCATCACTTTCAGATACATCACTATGTGGTGGGAAAGGCAGGATGTCTCCCTTAGGACTCTATTTCACAGGAAACAGGATCCCAATCACAAATATCTTCCTGTGTCTCATTGACCAGATCTATCACTGGCAATAGATCTTTGAGCAATGGCGCTCACCCTGGAATTAGTGGTTGCCACCACTTCACCAGAGGTTGTGTGGAGGGAGGCCAGAAGCCTAAATAAAATTGTTGTGTTTTAGGAAATTGATTAAGATATGATTTCTGTCTAGACACATAATAGAAATCTCTACAATCAATAAATGAAATGAATAGAGCAGTAAGTGATAGCTTGTAAGTTGCCTTTGAAGACAGTATTGTATATTTATAAAGACTTTTTCATTGCTGCTGTCAGACTAACTCAGGAGCTGGAGTGTTGGTGACACCGAGGCATGGAAAACAGAACCATGACATTGGCTTCGTCTCAGTGTTTTCATGAACTAGCCCCTGCATCCTGCTACTTTTCCCCAGAGTTGATGCTCAATACTATTTGTCAAATTGGAAGACAATGCACGTTTAGTTTCATTCGTGCCACATTTAATAGATTAAGTAGCAGGGAATGGATTTCTTTAAAATTGAGTCTTCCTATACAACCTCAAGAATATGGTTAATATTTAGCCCAGGAATAGTTTTGCACAATTGTAGTCCTAGCTACTCAGGAGATTAGGACAGGAGGACTGTGTGAGTCTGAGGTCAGTTTGGCAACACTAAGACCTCTTCTCCCTATATCAGCAACAGAAATGGCCTCGTTGAAAGCAAGTACCAAAAACAAAACAGAACAGAAATACAAAACACACATCTGCTCCAGGTGTGCCCATTCTGAAAAAAAGTTCATCAAATGTGCCCTCTGCAGAGGTTTTACCCATAGCATCCTCCAAATGCAATTATTATTTATTCTTTTTAGGGTCTTATTCCATCCTTATTACCTCACAACTTGTGCAGAAGACTCTCAAGGAATAGAAATGACATGCTTTTGGCAAGTAATTGACTGGAATGTTCAGCATTTCTTTTTTGGTATATGAGTACTTTCATATTGTATTTTTATTCACATTTTACTTTGCAAACAGAAGAAGCTTTTATATGTGAACAGTAAAATTGATGTACACAGAGGTTTTTTAATGATACTTTAGAGGATAACAAGGTTTTCTGACTAATTGAATCTTCTTGTGTGTCAGTTTTGTTATCATTTGTGAGATGTTTTCTCTCCTCTCTGAACAAGAAATTCAGATTTTAGGCAGGCCTTAAGAAGATAGTCTTATACAGTAGCATTATCTAGAGGAGATCCTCAGGTTGCTGTTTTTGTTGATATCACTGGCTTCTGTCTGGGGCAGGAATTTGAGTCTCTGTGATTTGCCTTTCCTCCAATACCCCAACTTTAGACATGGATGGCAATGCGTCTGTGAACATGTAGGGAAGTGTTGCCCTTGCATCGATCGATAAGGAGGCCCATGGTGATGCTCTCTTGTAGAATGTGTGACGTCATCATAATTTTATTGGTATAATAACTGTTCCTCGGGTTAGAGTAAAAACTCATTGTATAAAGGATATCTCACTTTACTCCACAATGTGCTGATTTTCGCTTGCGTTTAAACTAAAAGAAGTCACTATAAAGTCCTGTTTATTTTAAACACTAGTTATCTACTTCTAGACTGTAAACCACACCATTCACCAGCTAACTACTATGTGCATTTCTGAACATGTTTTAATAATTGTGAATAGTAGAAACAGTTGCTAAGAGTTTTAAAAGTATGTATGCATGCATGTCTGTATGTGGTATGTACATGTTAGATGCTAAGAAGTCAGAAGAGAAAATCAGATCCGCTGGAACTGGAATTACAGATGAGCTGCTAGAGATATTTTAAAATTACACACTAATCCATTTCTTTGAAAGTCTGTGTGGTTTACCAACTCATGATTTAACAAGGGCTAGCAAGATGGTTCAGTTGAAAAAGGTGTTTTCCATTCCAGCCTGACAACCCTAGTTGGAAACCAAGTTCTCTGGAACCCAAATTAAAGGTGGGAGGAGAGGACAGAAAACTTAGTGGATTTAAAAATATTTCATAAGTTTGTAGTACAACTCATGTTTCTTTTCTCATTGTATTATTATAATTGCATTTCAGCTAGATTCTGAGGTAGGTCCTATGTTCTTTCTATAACACCCATTTATTTTATGCAAAGTGGGGCTCTTTTTCTAATAGCAAAGTGAAATTAATGAATCTCAGTTAATCTTTATGCTAATATTTTCTGAGTTCAGATTGATCTTGGTTCTAATCAGACACAGTGTTAGTGCATGAAGCTGAAGATGACACAACTTGTCAATTTGTATTAGGACTCCTAAAACTTGTCTAAGGCCTCAGAGTTATAGACCGTGTTGTCGCAATGAGGGATCTGTTCTTGCAATGCAATAGCACCTATGGCTAATTCTCAAACTGTACCCTAGTAAGTAGCTACAGCACATAGATAGCAGCCAGCCAGCATATAGTTTGCCAACTCCTGGCCTTCTGCACAGGTCTAGTTTCATCCAGAGGATATTTGATAGATTTAGAAACAGAAGTTACACAAAGGACATCTTTTCTTGTACCCATTTTCTGAATCCACCACGTCATCAAATAGGTAGTTACATTCACTTGTGGGAGAAATATTTAAGCCTTGTGCTACTTGGCCCTTAAAGTGTTGTATTTTGAACTACCTTTACAGTTAGATGTTTTAGTACATTGAAATATGACTATCAATAGTTATTAAAGCATCCCATTGGTCATTCATATTTAATCTTCCATGCCCATTCCACAGTATTGATAAGTTAACCATCCTTGGTACATATAATAGTCAGTAACTTTCCTATGTTTGTATAAATGTATGTGATTTGTAGATGTTTGGTCTTTGTATTAATGCTTCTTGGAGGTTGAGTCTCTAGCCCAGTCTCAAACTTGATATGCAGCTGAGGATGACCTTGAACACCTGCTACTCCTACTCCACCTGCCTGGTTTGTACAGTGCTGGCAATCAAACCCAGGGCCTCCTGCGTGCTAGGTATGCACTCTTTCCACTGAGCCAAATCGTCAGCCTCCTGTATTAATGCTTTAAAATTTTCTATTTAATATATTTGGAGGTATTACCAAACCAGTAAATATAACTTACAGACTTTGTATTAGATATAAATTATGCATGATAATGGGTTGAGCTATTTATTTTGAACAATGAAATTTAAGTGCTTTGCTACTACATGTGATGCTGTTGTGGATAATTATAAAAACTATGATAGTATATTTGTGTTCCTACTTATAAAATGGATTGTTAGGTAGGGTGATATTAGTCCATCATGAATGGATGCGTCTGGTTTCTGTCAATATTGTGAAATTGTCCTTATGTTTCCTGGGCTAGCTAACCAAGAGCAGTGGTGGACTTACGGTGCCAATTTCCGTAAACTTGTGTTTGCTAGCTTTCAACAGCCTTTTAAATACTAGTTAGCCTAATAGGTGAAATACTATTTTTAAAACTTTGGCCTAATTTAAATGTTACATGCCCATGATTTTATAGAATTAAATAGTTCTCCGGGTTATTCATGATAGAAGTGGCACTTGCCCTCAATCTTCAAGAACCGTACAGAGATATTCAGAACTAGAAACCACTAAGTGTTTCCAAATTTAGCACTTCTTCATGAACCCCTTAAGTATACACTATGATGATGAGATTCTCTTTCTCTTTCATTTTGATACATTTTTTGAGCCATACAGATAACCTCACATGCTCTTTATCCAGGCTAGCTTGCTCTCTGCATTCCTCTCTCCCATCGTTCCCTTTTCTCCTTCCCTCTCTTCTTAATTTCTCTTTATACATGTCACTTTGTTTTCTGATCTATATATTCGTTGAAGATGTGATATTCCTATTGGCCAATATCTTACTTCATGTATTTAATAAAAACTTGTATATGTCCCTTTAAACCTGATTTAAAATTTAAGAACATCAGATGCATGATCACTAGTAAATACATGCACGTTGCCTGTATTTACACTACCTTAGTTGTTTTCTTATATTCACCTTTCCCTTCCATGAGATCAAATGGTTTTGGCAAATGCCATGTCTCTTTCATAAGTGTTAATCAGAATCAATTCTTTAGTCTGTCTTTGATAGCATTGGTGTTTTGGAGAAGTAACACCTTCCAAGTTTCGAGATTACCCAGCTTCTGATTATTTTTCCTTGTGAAAGGATTGAGAACATGTTTTTTTGTGGTAGAGATACTTCAGATCAAATGCATGCTATTTTCAATAAAAATGTTTGTATTATTATTATTATTAATTATATTTTTACTCAAGCTCTCACAGAGTAGCCCAATCTGGTATAATACTTGCTTTGTAGTCCAGGCTAGCCTCAAACTCACACAATTCCTCCTTTCTCATTCTCTCTAGTGCTGAAATACATCCGGGATTACATTCCTGACTACTATTTTATTATTATTGTTATAATGATCAGTTTCTGCATTGAACTGTCTCTTAGTTTCATTTCCTGTTGCTTTGATAAAACACTCTGAAAAGTATCAGCTTAGTGAGAACAGTTTGATTTGGCTTCTACTTTCAGGTTATAGTCCCATCATAGCAGGGAAAATCACAGCAGCAGGGTATTGATGGGACTGGTCACATGGCATTTCTAATCAGAACAGAACAGTGAACAGTGTGCAACTTGCTTTCTCTATTCGTATACAAGTCTTAAGGGACGGTGCCACACACAATAGATATGCCTTCCCATCTCCGTTAGCACAATAATGGTAATCCCTCTTAAATATGCTTAGACGGCTCAGCACCCAGGTAATTCTAGATTTTATCAAATTGATGCTTAACACTAGCTATCACAGATGGCTTGCCTTTCAGTCTCTTTTCACTTTCAAAAGTCCGTGATTCGGATCTTACTCAGAGTTCTCAGTGTGGGCTGGGTTAATTTTGGTCCCTGCCTCTTCTGATGAGAAAAGACTCAAAATGTACCACTTTTGCTTCCAAGTTTCTTATCCCCTTAGAAATACCTCATGTGGAATAGCCAAGTACTCAAGAAAGGGAATTAATTTTAAGATTCCAACATCTGTCACTCACACCAGTGTCTTGTGTAACTGAGTTGATGGTACCATTCACTTGGCTATGTGACAAAGCATCTTTTCCCACCTTAAGCTGCAAATCTGTCCTCCTCCCAAGACGGCAAACAGACCCCCAAATTGTTCTGGTTGCAAAAGCATGTATTTGAACATTTGTAGCTTACTGAGCTAGCTCCTCTGTGTTCTGTGGACACAGATTGTATGGTTAACACATTTCTTTCTTTTTAAAAATTACTTTTTGTATTTTGAAGAAGGATCAATGTGGATGACTTGATGAAAAACCATTCCCATTTTTGAATAAAAGCCACCAAAAAATAATAGCATGCCATTTGAGGGTTGGATAAGTACTCCTCAGTTGCACGGACAACCAATTTGTTTTTGGTACCCCACCCTGAGATATAACTGATAATTGAATTGATTTTTATTCTTTTAATTTGCCATTGGCTTTTGGCCACAGGGAAAGCTGTTTGGTGAGCAGATGGTTCAGACCACTTCTGTCTGTTGCAGCCAGCTCAGTCAAATAAGAGAACCCCATCATTTGCTGTTCAACTGGCTGGAGGCACCCAGAAAGGGATGCTTGACTTTGAGGGGAGATGTAAGTGTATTTCCTCATTGTTGAGTTAACATTTTTCTCTCAAAGGGTCAGGTCAGACCCCTGCTCTCTGATGTCATAAACTTCCAGGCAAATGGCAGAAATTCGGCATAGGAATCGTCTTCCAGAATCAGCCAGGAAGTCTCGGGAATCTGGCTGAGTGAGTTTATAGGTCATTGAGTAAGACATTCATCTTTTTTGGAAATATATTCCACTCGCCTTGTCAGAGAATCATGGGCCTTTAAAACAAGGAGTGACTTTGGAGATTATGCGTTTGAATGACTTTGCCACTAAGTCCACTGAGTGTGCCTAATTCATGTCCCACTGCAGGGACTCTGAGACAGAGGTTCTGTTTGTATGATGTCCCCATGGGCCTTCTAGGAGAACTGGGAAGGGAATATATTGGAGCTGAATGTTTGCTCTAGCTGAAATTCTTCAACCATGATGGCCGTAAGGATTGCCTAAATTCAGTCCAATTCTTGGATGACTTATCAGAGGAGTGATAATTTTGTAGGCTACACTTTCTGTCTCTTGCCTTCTATTCCAAACCCCAGAGATACTCTGCCATAGTTCCAAGAAAAAGAAGTCATGGTAAGAAATTGAACGTGTAGTCAAATATAAGAATCCCAACACCAGTGGGCAAGACCCTGATAATACAAAGGAACATTGCTGGGGCGGGTGCTGATAGGACTTGGGTCTTGAGATGCTGGAAGTAGAGGTGTGAGAAGACATAGGTGAGATTGGAAGAGAAGCCACTCATCAGACAGGCTTTTATAGAGTCATGGCACTCAAGACTTGCCTCAAGAGTGACAATTACTGGGCAGTGGTGCTGCATGCCTTTAATCCCAGTACTTGAGAGGCAGAGGCAGGCAGAGGCAGGCAGAGGCAGGCAGAGGCAGGCAGATCTGGTCTGCAAAGCAAGTTCCAGGATAGCCAGGGTTGTCACACAGAGAAACCATGTCTTGAAAAAGCATTAAAAAAAAAGGAAGAGTGTCAATAAACAAGGTGGCCCAGAGAACCTAAAACCAACAGTGGTTGGACAGACTATGTGTTCACTAAGGAAGTGGCCATTTCTCTGCAATGTTGATTCATCATCACTCATTCTAGCTATGGGGCCTTGACACTGTCAACTTGGAGAGCTACTTGACACTTCCTCTTAGTCAGTGTGCCTGTTTTTCCGCCTTCTCCTTTATCTCCTGGTTAGAGTTAAGATTGGTTCATTGCAATGAAATCATTCTGTTCTCTTTTACCAATTAGCTAGTAATTGCAAGGTAAACATATCCTCAAGGAACAAGCTTGACAGTGTAGGGAGATGGAGACTTACAGCTGCCAATTCCTCACTGTTCAGCAGCATGGACACTGCCAAGCATATAGCTGTATGCTTAGACTATTGAGCCATGGAAATATCAGTAGTAAATGCCTTGTGCCTCGCTGCAGGTGGAAGGCACAGATGGCTAGCTGTCATGACACTTGTCCTTGTCAAAAAATCACTGTTCTCTTTCTTGTCTCAATATGACCCGTGCTAGCGTAAAGAGGGCTTTGGGAGCTGGCACAGCTGGGAAGCAATACCACCCAGGGCCTCGCTAGCTGTGTGATTATGCTGTTCCTTCATTTCTTTCAAGTCAGATTCCTTGCCCTATAAAATAGCAAAAGCACACATAGCAACAAAAGGTGCAGAAATAACAATGGGACAGCCAGCAGGAAGGATGCTCTAGGGTGGAAACCTGCATACCCACCGATTCCTATTTCCTTAACGTTTGGTCCTGGAGGTACTTCGGTGAGATTCCAAAAGTCTAAGGAAGCTTTTGGTGTTTTGTTGACAGCATGGTTAGCAATATCTAAGGTACTGTCCAGTTTATAATTTCATTAATTTCTTTGATGCCCACAATAAGTGGGCTGAGTAAGTGCACCCACACAGTTTATAAATCTAGGAAAGAAGGGTTTGGGTGGGTTTTGTGTTCAGGGATTGATGATTGGATCTTCTGTTTCTGGAGATCATTAGGACCATTGACAAAATGCTAAAGGGCTATAAACAAACACAGAAGAACATAGTCCTGGGAAAGGGGATCCTGGGGGATTCTCCAGGATACCTCCAGCCACCAGGAAAGCTTCCCAGGGCTATGTAGCCCTAATGTCTAAATTTGAGAAACACAAGAGGTTTGGGCAGTACTTAGTCTCCATAATTTATGTCTGGATGTGCTAAAGGCAAATGCTCCTTTGAGATCATCTTAAGATCCAGCTACAATAATTTCCCTGAACCATTTACAATACTAGAACTAAAAGCAATATATGCAAGACCCAAACGCGGGGTACCACACCTGAAATCCCTGCACACATGAGACTCAGACAGGCGGTTCCTGAGTTAGGGACCAACCTGGATGATGTTGTGAGACTGGCTTAAAAGAAAAGTAATTTCTGAAGATGTATCTCTTCTGCCATACAACTCCCCCCAAACCTTCCTTCTCCTGCAACACAACAATCACAACAATCCTTCAATCCTTGCTAACAAGGGGCAAGGTGCAGTCATAGTAGTCACAGTTTTTTTATTTTTTTTAGGTTGTTCCTCTTCACCTCACTTGTCTAGGAGTAGTCTGGCCACAAAATTAGTTTCTCCTGCCTGGGATGAGGAGCCTTAGATCAGGGTGAACACGAAGCCGTGTGGAGATATGGCTCTTGGATAGCTGCCATGTTGGACAATGAGCCACAGAGGAGAGCAGCATGCTCAGAGGCGAACACAGAGAGTTAGTGGCATAGAGTAGGAATGGGGAAGGGGATGAGGAGGTAGCAAGGAAGAAGGAGATCGTTTCCTATACTTATCTCATTCTACAAGACCCTGAGATCTTCCTCCTCAGAGCTTTCTTTTCAGCTTGAGACGTTCTTCCATCAAACCTGAACTTTTTTCTGTAGAAGCCAGGACAGAAATTTTTTTCCTTCTGGCAACCAGCCAATCCTTAATGTAGACAAAAAACTTCAACTAGTAAGTCATGGCACCATCAGCCACTGAAAGGGCTCACTCTTGTCTTCATCCTTTCAGCTGGCATTTATCTAACCCAAACTGGACAGACTGTGGGTACCAGCCCAAAGGATACAGTGATGAGCAAATACATTTAGGGATTTGAAAATTTTTCAAGTGTGAAATGGGTGAAAGTCTGGTTCAGTGAGGAAACAGCACAGTGGCGGTCACTGGCTATTTGAAAGGTAATGATAAGGAGAAAGAATTAGGGTTGGTTTCTCTCTTGCCAGAGGGCACAAGAAAGCTTATGAGTAGAGATGAAAAGGGGGGAGACTGACAGTCAGCACTTGCAGGAGTTTGGCAATGGGTAAAGATAGAGGAGTGGCATAGTTTGGGTATTGTTTGACTACTCCCTCTAGATTCCTGAATGGAAGGCTTGTGTCTTTCTAGTGTGGTAGATATGGCGCCTTTAACAGGCGGGGCTTGGAGGAAGTCACTTAAGAGTGAGAACACTCTTTGTGGGGACACTCATTGCATTCAGCCAAATTTCAGGAGGAGCCTGCTATCCTCTTCTCTTTTTCTTGCTTCTGTATGTGTGAGCTCTATTGCCCTCCACTAAAAGACCAAGTTGATACCCCACTAGCCAGAACTGAGCCACCTTAGGTGTCATGCTCTCTGAACCTGTGAGTGAAATCGACCCCTATGCTTCACAAGTAATCAGAGATTGCAGTATCAGGAAGCTGGCTAATGTCAGCAGCTAGCCTTGAGTGCTATGTTTTTTTTTTCTACCCAGGACTAGAATGACTGGTGTGCATGAGTCTGAGGGGGCACATAAAACATCTGATGAACATTGAGATGAGAAAGTTACTGTGACTCTGCCCCAAATTCCTGAATGGAGAGCTCACTGTGAACTCTCACAGCTTGAGTGATTTTCAGAAGGTTGTTTAGCTTCTATGGGGTGGGTTTGCCATCTACAGGTGTTGGGATAAGACACAGGCTGGAGTTGGGCATCTGGAGGAAGGATGCCTTAGGAACCAATTCCTTCCTTGTTCTTCTCTTTCAGAAGATGCTCTGCTTTTCATGAAGTGTTGCTTTCTCAAGCTCTGCTGCAACTCACGGATCTTCTTTGCCTTAAGCAACAGTAGACCACAGAGATTCAAGAGAATGTGTCACCTTGCTCAACATGGTATAGTTCTGGGCAGTTCTGGAGAGAAGGTACTGTGATATAATAGGGAGTCTTAATGGAACAGCTGCCATCCTGGATCTGTGTGAGAGGTGCTTCCTTAAAATTAAACAACTTGTATCATAGAAAACATAGGTGTACACACAGACACACGCATGAGCTCATGTGGCCTGCTCCTAAGTGGATACTCATAGTATGCAGTGAGAATGGACATGATGTGTGCCTCTGACCTCCAGACCTGCCTAGACTCATTCTCCCCTCATAATCAGGGAGATGGATGCAGCACTGGCTTGTGGGATGAGTCACAGAGGCAGCCAGGATGAAGGGCAGGATTCAGCCTCTCTGGGGAATCTTTATTTATAGCTCTGACTGCTCAAGAGGGAGGCTGAAGTCATTCCCAAGGAGTACCACCGATGAAGAGTGATCAGATAACCAAAAGATGTCATTCCCACTGCCACACTGTCTTCCAGGCAGGCGCCTGTTGCTCTAGAAGCTGGAGCTTGGAGAAGTGCTGTGTCACTCCTGGGCTGTTCCAGCTGCTCCTTCAGCAGCTGCTGAATCCCTATCCCCAGTATCTAGGCAATCCCTATGCTAATCTGAGCAAATCTTCCCAACCCCAAACAAATAGAATCTCTCTAGGCTGACAGAGACCACTGATAATGAAGGATGCTGTTTTGATTCAAAACAACATAGTCTAAGCCTACATCCAGATGCCCCTACCCCTGTCATGCTTCTGTAGTAAATAGAACACATGACATGGTAAATATGCACCCAGGGGCCTGTCCTTTCCTGAGGGGGAGATGCCTCTGCTGTGTTGTAGGGTATGTGTGTGCATGTGGGTATGCATGCATATCTGTGTATGTGTATGGGTGGGCAGAGGCCAGAGGACAATGATGCCCATCACTCTCAGGCACCATTCACTTTATTTATTTATTTATTTATTTATTTATTTATTTATTTATTTATTGAGACAGGGCCTTCCATTGGTTTGGAACTTGCCAAGTAGGCCAGGCTAGCTGGTCAGCATGTGCTCCTCCCCAGGGCTGGAATCACAAATATGTGCCACCATGCCCAGCTTTTCTTTTATGTGGATTCTGGAGCTTGAACTCAGATTTTTGTGCTTTTAAGGCAAGCACTTTGCTGGCTGAGATAACTCCATCCCTTTGTCGGGTGTTGAAGGACACTAGAAAACTAGGCATTGGAAGGTTTGTTGAGCACCAAGCTCCTTGCACAGGCTCTGAGCCTCATGAATTATGGCTGTCAATGTTCCTAGGACTCTTCCTGACAAAGAGGCAGTGCCCAAGAGGACAGCTGAGGAAGGGATGCATATGAAGACCCCATAGCTCCAGCTCTTAGGTGGGTGGGGTACATGCTACAGAGTACAGAGTATTCTCCCAGGAGCCAGACATCTTGGGGCTATAACCCTGCCACTTCTGCCAGAAAACCTTTGGCAGACCACCTTTCAAGTCTCATTCTAGACATCTAGAAAGTGGAGACACATGGGTTCCTACTGCTTTTTGAGGACCTCGTGAAAGATTAGAGAGGGTGGTGCCAGCAAGGTAGTTTACTATGCCATATGCCACCTAAGAGGAGTGAGTTGTCACTGTTGTCTAGTAACACTTTGGTTGAGTTGATTGGGGTCTGTTTGGCCTTTTGGTCCCTGTGAGAGTTAATATAGTCAACTTTACACGATACAGATTCATCCAAGGGACAGACTTCTGAGGCAAGTTTATGAAGGAGTTTCTAGATGGGGTGGTAGCCCCCATTCCATGGAGTGGGATCCAGGATTGAAAGAGAGATGAGCACCAGAGTTCACCTCTCTCTGCTTCTCCACTGTGGTTGTAATGTGGCTAGGTACTTCAAGCTCCTGCTACCTTGCCTCCCCAACCATGATGGACTATACTCTCAAATCGTGGGCCCCCATGGACCTTCCCTTCTCTAAGCTGCTTACTTAAGTTCTCTGTACACCGTCATGTCAATGAGAAAAAGCTTCTCCAAATGTGAGTGTTCCCCCAAGCCCATTGCTCTCAGTTGGTTCAAGTGTACCATGAACTGTGATCAGAGCTGAGACAGGAAGCTCTTAGTTTGGACACCAGCTGCTCTGCATACCTCAAGCTGTGACCCTGGACCATGACCTTGGCTGCTGGTCATGAACATGGCTTAGGCAACACTCGACTACTTACTGTGGACTCTTGATTCCAGTGGGTCACTCTGAGCCTGATGGCCCTGACCTAGAGGTCAGCCTGGCATTTGGTCTTGCCTGGTAGTTTCCTCTTTTGGTTTTGGGACCTAATGAAGCCATAGAATTCTGGTTATCTCAGCTGAAGATAGCTAAAGGCACTTACCTGTGTTGCCAGACACACAATTTACCCCATGTGTCTTAAGGTTGTTCCCAGGGGAGGTCAGAAAGCAAAGAGGGCCAGTGAAGTTAGTGAAGATCCAGGCAAAGGAGAGAATCAAGAGACAAAGCATAGCTATCTTTTCAGAAATATCAGTGTTTTTTTTTTTTTATTTAGAAGAATATATTTTTTTGAGACATGATATCGTGTAGCCCAGGCTGGCCTCAGAATTGCTATGCAGCTGAAGCTGAAACTATGTAGTTGAGCACGATCTAGAACTTCTGATCTTCAGTCTCCACCTTCTGAGTGCTGGGGTTACAGTCATGTTTCGCCATGTCCAGTTTATGTAGCCCTGGAGACCATACCAGATCTTTGTTTATGCTGGGTGGGCAAGCAGGCTACTTACTGTTGGCAGAAATTTCTCTCCCACCTGTCAGCTCTCAAATAACTGACATAGAGGCTTCATATTAATTATAAATCCTCATCCGATAGCTCAAGTTTATTCCTAACTAGCTCTTACACTTTAAGTTAACTCATATTTCTTATTTACACTCTGTCACATGGCAGTACATTTATTAGCATGGCACATTCATCTCCTCCTCCCTCTGCATCCGGCTGGTGACTCCAGACTCTGCCCTTCTTCCTCCCAGTATTCTCCTAGTTTGGCTCTCCCACCTAACCTTATTTTTGTTCAATTATTGGCCAGTCAGCTTCTTTATTAAGCCAATCACAGTGATATATATGCACACGGTGTAAAGGTATATTCCATAGCAGTTTACCTACACAGCCACATGCTCAGCCAGAGAGACTAGTCGCTGTAATGACACAATGCCAGTCGTTTGTCACCAGGATTTCAAGAACCCTTTATTTGGGATCTTCCTAGACTGGGAAGAATGTAGTAATTACTTAAAGTTCCGATTTTGTGCTGAGCAGATCTGAACTAACAACATGGTTTGGTTAATTGTTGCCTTGGGCATCCTTGGGTGAGCTGCATCGTCTTTGAGTCCTTGCTTACAAAGAGATAGTGTGGGACCTAACTTATAGAGTCTATGAGTGTAAATCAAGATCGTGAATATAAGTGCCTAGCATTGTAGGAAGTAAAGAACTATGATTAAATGTCATTTGTGGTCCTCATGACAGAGAGGATTTGATGAGATGAAGGATTTGAATCCTGGAAGCTGGAGAGCATGGTGCTGACACAAGGCCTGGAAGCAGTCATTTTTTTTCTTTCAGTTTTTGGAATTTGATGGATGTGCTGTTGACGTGGGTGCATAGCAACCAGAGAGCCTAGAGGGTTCCCTAAGGACAGCTTCATGGGGCAACATTTCAGTCTGGCTCAGTGTAAAGAAAGGGGTTCAGACTGAGTCTTTGTGCTATCCCAGGGCCTTGCATGGCCACCAGTTGTTCTGGATCCTTCTGTCTTAGCAGGGTGACTCAGTAAAGGAATGTGTGACATTCCTGAGGTAGTACAGCTTTAGATGGCAACTGTTTCCTGGGGTGCACAGCACTGGGTTGTTTGAGAGTGAGTGAGCTGAGGCATAATACAGGGCCAGGTAATGAGCCCTGATAAGTGATTCAGTCCCCTGTTTTGTCACATCTTCAGTAATTTCAGAGGGGCATTTTAAGCAGACAAACTGACATTCTGATCACAGCACTGATCTCAGGCCTACTCCAAAGGGCAATGTCTTCCACCCCTTAGGGGGAAGAAAACATGGAAAGTTCTAGAACTGGGTCAGAACAGGGAGCTGCTTTCTATTGGCTGGCAAATGTCTGAAGCAAGCATCAGACCTTATGGATGAAAGGGAGAGTGATCAAGCCCATTAAAAGATGGTGATATTACCAGCAGTCCATAGAGAATGTCATATAGAAAGGACAAAGAATTCCTTACTCTGTATTTGCATCATGTCTCTAACTCTGTAGACTTTCCCAGCACCTCAACTGCCATAGAATGTTAAGACGCCCTATATGGCTACACCTTTCACAAATGGCAGGTGCCACAATCACCTGCCATATCCCCCATGTTCCTTTTCACCAGAACTATATGTATAGCCATATGCTAAGGTAGACCCATCTGTCAGATCCAAGGGCTAGACTTTGTGTGTTTTCATTTAAACAAGACAACCTGATTCTTATTTGCTAATTATTGGTTTAGGGATAGCCATAAAGTCTAATTCTGGCCAATAGGACCTGAGTCAAAGTCTCCTAGAATCTTCTGGAAAAAGTTTGCTTCCAGATCAGAGAAAGGCACCTGGCAAGAAGAATTCCCTTTCTCTCTTTTGTATGCCATTTTATAAAGATACAGGGTTTGGAGCTATGGAGACTTTTTTTGGCCGGTTGAGAAAAAAGCTACCAACATTATAGAGAGTTGGATTGAGAGCATTGATGTTGTTGAGCCCTGTTCTAACCCTGTAATCATCAATATGTCAACTTTTGTCAAATAAAGCATTGAAAATCCATATTCACACTATCCTAAAGCAGCAGAACTAATATATGAGGAAACCTTCCCTTATTTGGCACTCCTTTCCTCCTTTCTTTTCTTGGTCCAAAGGACTCAAGCTTGCATATCCTTGGGGCCAGGACAATACCTGAAAAGGAATAAAGGAGGCTAAGTGGAGATTGTGTGTCTCTTGTCCAATGCTAGTGCCTCTCTACGTGGCTATAGCTACTGGTATTGATTCTGATTCTGATTCTGGGATGCTACCCCACCAAAACCAGATGCTTTTTTTTTTTTTTTGTCATTTTTGGAAGGAAACAGAAGCTATGTTTTTGTGTGGTTTCTCTCAATTTTGAGGTGCATATTTAAGCTATGAGAAAAGAGGTACTATAGGCACCAAACCAACACTTTTGTGCATGGCTCACCCAAAGACCACATTTGTACTTGACTCTAGCTACATAATTCCAGACCTGTGGACTGTCATCCTTTGCCATGCATTCCTATCATGGTGACCTATGCCTCCACAAACCAAAGCAACGAGACAAGCGACAGTGGACTGAAACTTCTGAAACCCGTGAGCCCAAACAAAACTTTTCTGTGTAAGTTGCTTTTTTCAGGTATTTGTCACAGTGTGGGAAAGCTGACTAACACAAATGGGAAGAAGGGAACCTATCTGCATCCCACCACTGCTTGAGGAAGGAAAGGTTTCATTTGGCTCACAGTTTGCGGGAACAGCCCATCATGGAAGGGGACGCATGTGGCAGAAGCTTGAAGCAGCTGGTGACATTGTCTCAGCATTCAGGAAGCAGAAAGAGATGAATGCTAATTCTCAGCTCTCTGTCTCTGTATTAAGTCTGAGATCCCAGTCTGTGGCATGGTGCCACCCTCATGCAGGATAGGCATTCCCACCTCTGTCAAACATCTCAGGGAAAACCCTCATACAAATATCCAGAGGTGGGTTTCAATGGTGACCCTAAACCCAGTCAAGTTGGCAGTGAAGATTAACCACAGCAGCCACAAAGCTAGGACATTGAATTCAATTTCTAGGACGTTTCTATTTTATACAGCTTTAACAGTACTAGGAGGACCCGTGAGCTTTGTCTCGCAGCAGCGTTCTGAGTTCCGATTCATCCTAGGGAATGATCGGTTCTTTTCCAGAAAAATGAAAACACCCCTGGAGGATGCAAGAAAGATGTGCTGAAGGGCCATGTGTTCCAGTAGCTCCCTGGTGGGAAAGTTCAGCCAAGACCCTCTAGAGAAGGCCTGGATGTATGGACATGATAGCCCTTACCCAAATAAATGCCCCGTGACTTAGGAGCCTGGCTCCCTTCTAAGGGGGCCAAGCAGGCTGACTAACTTGACCCTGCCAGTTATAAAACAGGAGACCATCAAGTGTGCCGCTGGGTCATCAGATTCAGCCTTGAGAGCACTTTGATGAAAGGTGTCAGAGAACAGCTAATACGAACTTAGTGTGGAGCATTGTGTTCAGCACAGCCATGATCCTTGGTGACAACAGAGGATGAGTCACCAGCAGCTTCAGGAATTTGGAAGAAATGTCAATGAAGCTGCAAACAATGGCTGCAGTTCTGACACCAAAGAAAGCAAAGGACAGGTGTTAGTCAGCAGGGAGGGGGAGAGGGGAGGGGAGGCCAGCCACATGTCTACAGCAGCTTGTGGCCATAAGCCACAGAATCAGGGTGAGCTGGAATAGTGAAGAAAGGAATACAATGTGCAGGAGGTGGTGGGGGGTGAATCCTTCCCGAGGGAAAGGGTAATAGTTTTGACAGCTTCTAGAAAGCCCTGCTCTGGGCTTTTAATCACGGAAGTAGGAGTTGGCAGATGTTGGTGAATTCGAGCACTTCTGAAAGCACTCTGGGATCTTCAGATGGAACATTCTACAGAAGGTCAGGGACAACCTTAGTTATCTCTAGAGAGTAAGCCAAAGCTCCTAAGGAACTTGAGAATATGTCTGTATCAGTCACTTGTCACTGTGACAAGGTAACTGAGAAAAGAGCATACAAAAGGAAAGATTTATTCTGTCTCAATTTCAGAGGCTTCAGTCCATAGTCATTCACTTCCCTTGCTTGTGGGGCTTGCGTGGCAGGGCGGAGCATCACGTTAAGGGGCATGTGTTAGAGCAAACTGGCTCCTTAGTGGTGTACTGGAGGGGTGGAGGGAGGGAGAGAAGGGAGGAAAGAGGGAGATGGGGACAAGATACACCTTTTAAAGTTAAGTTCCCAAAGATCCACTTCCTGTGGGTTGCAACCCCTTTGCGTGTGTGTGTGTGTGTGTGTGTGTGTGTGTGTGTGTGTGTGTGTGTGAATTGTTGAACAAGCCTTTTAGAGAGGGTGCATATCAGATATCCTGCATATCAAGATATTTACATTATGATTTACAACAATAGCAAAATTATAGTTATGGAGTAGCAGTGAAAAATAATTTTTATGGTGGATGGGGGTCACCACAACATGAGGAACTGTATTAAAGGGTCTCAGCATTAGGAAGCTTGGGAACCACTGCTCTAGACCTCACCTCCTGTAGTCCATTCAGGTATGAGGCAGGTAAGAAGGCAGCATCTTGGTGATAGAAGCACTACTCAGTACTGCCACCTGAGGACGGAGTAGTCATTTCACATCTAAACTGCCGTGTTTATAATCTCAGTGGGGAAATGCCACCAGGGCAATAAGTTTTTCTGGAGACACATTTTTTTCTCTCCAGAAGACAACAAGAGGTAAGGTCACACAAGCCAATGGCTGTGTGTTTTCAGATCTGCCAATCAGTACTTCTTGGTGAGTCATTCTGGGGAAAGGGCAGCAAAGAATAATCACAAAGAATACATGTCTTGGCATCTGATGGCAACTTCACTTGTCGGTGTAAATCAACCTGAAAAAATCATCCTAGAGATGAAAGCTGATGAAACCACCTTCACCAGGGTTGCCACCATAGTGGACACCATTTGTAACCATATGTGGCTTTTGGGGGGGGGGTTATGTTGTACTGAGATGGGAACAATGACAATACCAAAGCTTGTTGTGAGCAGGGTCTGGCATTAGGGGTGGATGCCTGGAGGAAGGAAAGGAAGCAAGACTGGACAGAGGAGGGAGCTGAGACACCATCATCATTAGGGTTGTCTCCCAGTGGGCCCCAGTGGCCAAGGCCTGTATGGAATGGCTCCATTCTGGGCAAGGCCCTGTCTGCAGGTGATAAGGCCAAGTTCAAACTGTTTGCTATCAGCAATGTCAGCTGTGTACTCCTTTCCGGAAGGAGTTATGAATGGTAGATCACTACATCCTGTGTAGAATCTATATCCTCAGTCTGAAAAAAAAGACTTTTCTGCTAATTATTTCTGAGGTTGTCTCTTAGTGCCCTGGGCTAATTCTTGACCACAGCTGTTGGACAACATTGGTGAAATTCTCGTGCTGGCTTAGAGAACAGTGTGACAAGCCTGCAGATCTCAGATGCGGATAAATTGGGCTTCAGAATCCATATCAATACTCAGCTGTGGTGGTGAATATCAATTGTCAACTTGACAAGCTCTAGCACCACCTAGGAGACACGCTTAGGGTAAGGCCATGAGGGGCTCCTCTTGACTGGCTTGATTGAGGTGAGAAGAGATCTTACTACAGTATCACATCTTGGCTTTGGTCCCAGACTTCATACAAAGGAGAAGGCTTAATTACTTTTTGCTCTTGCCAATCTAGATGAGCCTACCTCTCCTCTCTGCCATGGAATCTTCTCTTCTTCTTCTTCTTCTTCTTCTTCTTCTTCTTCTTCTTCTTCTTCTTCTTCTTCTTCTTCTTCTCTCTCCTCCTCCTCCTTCTCCTCTTTCTCCTTCTCCTCCTCCTCATTCTCTTTCTCCTCCTTCTTCTTCTTCGTGACAGTCAAAATAGGAAGCTCTACTTATTTTTTTTTTCTGTGAATGGCTTTTTCTTTTTCAGTCCCCTCTATGCCCTCTTACCTTTTGACTGACTATACACCCTGGAAAGATGGTATTCCGTATTTCAAGGTATGCTACTTTTCAAGGTGTTCTTGAGCATGGTGATCCAATGTCTAGCTCAGACACACTGCTGTTATCTATTATAGCGGTCACAGATCACATGATACTGATGTGAACACATTGGATTGTGTACCATGGTCTCAAAATGTTTTTCGTAGATCACCTCCTTTCATCTCCATGACAACACTATGAAGCCAAAACTGGTATTACTCCCTTATATTGATAAAAAGTTTGAGTGTGTCACTCAGTGACAGTACTTGGCTGGCACATATGAGGATCTGGTTTGACCCCCAGCACCCATTCCCAAGAAACATATTTTACAGATAAAGAGATTGAGACATAGAGATGCCACCTCACTTTGGATTTTATAGCTAAGAAGTTTTAAAAAGAATTTGTTATTCAAACTCAGGCATGAAGGTTCCTGACTCAAAAATTGTTTATTAAAAGACCCCATGTAGAATAGAATTAGACTCCTGGATGTTTCCTTACCTGAAAGATAAGGAGATCTACTCCCTGAACAGAAGAATTATTGAGGAATTTGGGAATTAGGAAGGAGGGATACCTCTTGGGGCAGACTGAAATATCCTCTATAGCTCTTTCAGTTTACTTTTTATCTGTCCATCCATCCACCCACCCACCCAACTGTGGTGATATATTATTTATGATTTGATAGATTACCAGATTGCCTGAAGCATCAGAAAGCAAAGCCAGCCACACTAGTTAGCTGTAGAAGCTAGGCAGTGGTGGCACACACCTTTAATCCTAGGACTCAGGAGACAGGCAGATGGATCTCTCTGAGTTCAAGACCACCTTAGCCTACACAAGAGTGAAGAGTAACATAGCTCACAACTTTGATCCTAGCACTTGGGATTACATGCCTTTAATCCCAGGACTAGGGAGGTGGAGAGGAGGATATGGCTGGGCAGAGGAAGGAATATAAGGAGGAGGAGACAGGAACTCAGAGATTTTGCCTCTGAGGATTTTTGGAGACAGGATTGCAATTTCAGCTTGTGGAGGTAAGATCTACTGGCTGAGATGCTTTGCTTGAGCTTGAAGCTTGAACCAGAATATCTGTCTCTCGGTATTTTATTTTTTGTGTTACATCTACCCATCCATCTGTCTGGCCTTCTGTCATATGTATGCACACTTATATGTATGTTCATATGTGTGCAAACATATTTGGTGATTGTTTGTGCACACAGATGCTAGAGGTCAACCTGAGCTGCTATTCCTCAGGAACTGTCTACCTTGGTTTCTTTTTGAAATAGGGTTATTGATTGGCCTAGAAATAGCCAATTTGGTAAGGCTGGCTGGCCAGTGAGCCTCAGGGATCCACTTGTTCTGTATTTCCAGCTCTGGGATTACAAAATTGAGTTCTAGACTCATGTCCTCATAACTATACAGCAAACACTATAATTATTCAGCTGTCTTTCTAGGCCATGTTTCCATTTTGCCAAAGAAATACTGCAGACAGTAAGCCATGGTTGGTGCTTTGGTTTCACTTTGAATGGGAAGAAAGGAGAAAATTTCTATAGTCTTAGTAACTGATCAGAAAACACTTTCTGAGGAGATCCCCCTCCCCCTTGATGTGGGGACAAGCCCTTGACAGGTCTATCTGCCATAGTAGTTGAGACTCCATGTGTGGAGTCTAGCTGTGTCTTAACAGAGAGAAAACATGTTCATTGTAACAAGAGTGAGGGGAATAGAAGGGGTAGAATTGTAGAGCTACAAGGGGTGAACTAATTAGCTATGCTAGGTTGTGCTCTGTATAATCACTCCCCAGACTGTCACTAGACAGTCATCGCTGAATTTCTGAAAACTTAGAAAACTTCAGCACAAATAGATTTTCTTTGAAATAGCATCTAATATAGCATCCAACTTGGCCTTGAGCTTGCTATATAACCAAGAATGTCCTGAATTCTGATCCTCCAGCTTCCACTTCTTGAGTGCTGTGATTATAGGCATGCATCACCCATCATGCCTAGTTTATGTATTGCTGGAAATAAAACCCAAGGCCTTATGTATGCTAGGAAGCATCTAATCAATTGAGCCACATCCCCAACCCATAAACAGATTTATTATGGAAAATAGAGAAAGGACTGCTTTTCTGGGCTTGTAGTGAAGTGGGTAGATAATACAAGTCACACCAAGAGGAAAAGGCAACGATCTTGAGGACCATTTATGAATTTGCTGTACCATAGAACTTAGGGTTCAAAGCATAGTCACTGAAATTGCTCGAGTTTTGCAGGGAGTGAATGTCATTGGTAACATCTCAAAGAGTCTGTAACTATTTTCAATCCAAGAGAAGAAGAGGAGGAAGACAGTGCATAAAGGCCGACCCTATGCAAATCATCTTTGGTCAGACATTCTTCATGGCTAACAGGGGAACTTCCTTTTTGATTTATGATTTATTTTTATTTTATTTGCATTGGTGTTTTGCCTGCACGTATGTCTGTATGAAGGTGTTAGATACCCTAGTACTGGAATTACAGAAAGTTGTGAGGCACCATGTGGGTGATGGGAATTGATCCTGGAGGATCTGCAAGTGCTCTTGACCACTGAGCTATCTCTCCTACCATGACAGGGAGAACTTTCAAAGCTGACCTCTAGGACTGCCTCTCTCATGAGTTCTGCTTGGAAACTACTCTCGTTTTTTGCTACTTGTCTACCAGTTCCCATAGGAATCAACACAGCCCATTCCTCCAACAACAGAACCCCAGCATGGGGAATTTCTTTTCCTTACTTTGCCTGGTCAAAACTCAATTACAAACGCTGTAGGATGTCTTTAAGAGCAATTTAAACTCAGAATCGAGAGGAAATCCCCGTTCTGGAACTTTCTTGCTGCTGGACTTAGGACAAAGCACTTATATTTACTTCTCTGAAATAGTTTTAATGTGTCTTTCACTGCATACATGGCCAGATACAAGGATAAGCAAAGTTACTATCAATATGTATCTTTAGCAGCCCAGTGTGGTGCTGGGAAGGCTACAGTTTTTGAGAGAACACAAACTCTCTATGCTGTTCCTGGGAAGCTCAGTATGTCATGCCTATGTCACTGAACAAGCTTTAGAAAAAGATAATTTTGCCTGCTTATTAGAAACCTCATCACACCTAGCTGCTACCACCTTAGAAATAATTTAGTTCAATCAACTTATTAAGGACCTCCTTTATGAGAGTTTGTTTTGTGGCTAACTGCAGCTGGGGCTATTTGTGTTTTCATGTATGGGTTTTAGTAGGAAAGTCTTTATGCTTTGTAAAGGGAGTTTAATTAACACTCAGGAGTCAGCACAGATGAGCTTATTGAAAAAAGGAAATGTTTGGCCAAAGAGGAAGCTTTCTGAGTTTCTTTAAACAGGAAACAAAAGCTTCAACCATCCTAGGATCACCAAGATGATGGTGTCTTTCTGGGACTTCTGAGAAAACACATTGCAGTGACAAAGGGCATAGCTCTCTCCACTGAGCCAAACATGAGAAACCAGGAGCATGCAACAGAGTCAGACTGCAACTGTGGGAATGAATGGTCAATGTAGCTACAAGCCATGTGTAAATATGCTTTTCCTTTACATCTCATGTAAAACCTTCTCCTATTCCATCAATGACTGTTTTTTTTTTCCCAAGAGTTCCATGAATAACTTATGGCTTCGTGATGATGCCACATCCCATAAGATTACACAAGGAAGAGAGAAAAGCAAGTGATTAAGCTGAACTTTGTAAGTAAACAAACAAACAAACAAAAAAAAAAACTCAATTTCAAAAGGTAGGGTCATCTTGGCTATGGCCAGATGACAGTTTTGTACTCACCAAAGGTGTATGTTCCAAAATGAATGCTGTGTCTGTGAGGATCACTTAGATTTCCTGTTGCCACCAAGCTAAGGCCAACTCAGGGTTAGGTCTCTGGAGATGTCCAACAATGCCCACTATCCTCCAACACTCTTCTTTTCCCTCTAAGTGAACTTTGCTGTTAGGTTGCAGCAATAGCTCATCCTCTGGTTAATGATTGGACAAAAGCACTGATGGGAGTAAGCTTGATCAAGACGATTGTTTCTTTAGTAGGCTCTGAGAAAATAGAACTTCAGTGTTTGAAGGGTCAGGGGTGATCTGGATCTACTCATGATTTGATGGATAAAGAAGCCAATGACCAGAGAGGTGAAATGACTTGACAAAAGCCACACAGCTAGATCATGACTAGCTAGATGGGCATATGCCAACCTCAAAGTAGCATGGCCTCTGTGCTTCTTTTATTTTCTCTTCCCTTCATTTCCCTTTCAGTCCCTTCCCTTTCCTCTCTCTTTTCTCCTCCCCCCTTTTATCTTCTCCTCCCCTCCCCCTTCCATCTCCCTCTTGTGCAGCCCAGACTGTAGGTAAGAATGACCTTGTGTCTACCCCACACGCATTGGGATTACAAGAGTACGCCACTACAACTGACCTGTATTTCATTTTCAACTTAAGGGGTTTTGGAGCTTATTGGATGGGACTTCTATTGCTGACCTCTTTACTCATTCTGAGCTACTCCAGGGAGTCAGGGCAGGTTGGCAAATACCTGCAAACAAGGGTTGTTGTGATGAAGATTAGAGGACTGGCTGCCAGAGGTGGCTCCTCAGCTCTTGGCAGAAGTGTCTAAATGACAGGGATGAGTTTGTTTAAGAATAAACTCATAGAAATGGTGGCAGCACACATAAATAAGATCTTCACAGTTTAATCCAACACTAAGAGGGAAAGTGGACATGGGGTCTAATGGAGAAAAGACTTTTTAAAATTTAAATTTGAAACAAGCTTGTTTTACATATCAATCCTAGTTCCCTCACCCTCCCATCCTCCCATGTTCTCCCCACCAACCCCCATCCCATCCTCTTTCTGCTCCCTGGTGTGTGTGTGTGTGTGTGTGTGTGTGTGTGTGTGTGTGTGTGTGTGTCTGAGAGAGAGAGAGAGAGAGAGGCCTTCCATGGGGAGTCTTCAAAGTCTGTCATATCATTTGGGGCAGGGCCTAGGCCCTCCCCCATGTGTCTAGGCTGAGAGAGTATCCCTCTGTGCAGAATGGGCTCTAAAGTCCATTCCTATACTAGGGATAAATACTGATCCATTATTAGAGGCCCCATAGACTGCTCAGTCCTCCTAACTAACACCCACATTCAGGGAATCTGGGTTGGTCCTATGCTGGTTTCCCAGCTATCAGACTGGTGTCCATGAGCTCCCCCTTGTTCAGGTCAGCTGATTCTGTGGGTTTCTCCAGCCTGGTCTTGACCCCTTTTCTCATCACTCCTCCATCTCTGCAACTGGATTCCAGGAGTTCAGCTCAGTGTTTATCTGTGGGTGTCTGCTTCTGCTTCCATCAGCTACTGGATGAAGGCTCTAGGATGGCATATAAGGTAGTCATCAATCTCATTATCGGGGAAGGGCATTTAAGGTAGCCTCTGTAGTATTGCTTAGGTTGTTAGTTGGAGTCATCCTTGTAGATCTCTGGTCATTTCTCTAGTGCCAGATTTCTCTTTAAACCTATAATGGCTCTCTCTATTATGCTTTCATTTTTCTTGCTCTCCTCCATTTTTTTCCCTGACTCAATCTTCCTGCTTGAAGAAACTATTTGTAATTGATATTCACAGGTAAAGGAAAAGTCAGTTTTCCACAATGTAGTGCCACAGTACCATATATTCAACATACTTCATGGCAGGCTACATTTTCCAGAGTAGATGGCCAATACAAAGCACACTCTATGTTATATTTAGCTTATTGTGAACCTTTTGTTCTGTTTTGGCATTTTTCTGTCTTATTGGTCTTTTACTTGTTTTCTTTCAAAGAGAGAAATAGAGAGATAGAGAGATACAGCTAGAGATAGATAGTTAGATAGATAGATAGATAGATAGATATGGATAGAGGAGCAGAAAAGGTGCCAGAGGACATGGAGAGGAAACAGGAAATGCAAGATGGAATAGAGGTTAAGGCATGAGGCAAAATATAAATGAGATTGATATAAATGGATTAATTTAAGTTATAAGAACTAATGGGACAAGCCTAAGCTATAGGCCGGATCTTTCATCATTACTAATAAGTCTCTGTGTCTTTTTTTTTTGTGAGCTGCTGGTCCAAAGAAAAATCTAACTACACGTGTACATGTGAGAATATAAAATGTTCACATGTGTATATGTTTGTGTGTGGAGGTAGGTGTACAGTGCAACTCAGTATGTACATGTGCATATATGTGTATGTGCAGGCTCAAGGAAAAACCTCAGGCATTCTCAAGTGTCCCCACCCCCATAAGACAAAACATCTCACTGACCTGGAACTCACCAAGGCTGGCTGGTCAACAAATCACAGGACTGCCTGGCTTGGCCTCCCCAGCACTGGCACACCAAAGACATACCATCCCTGGCTTTGGCTCCCCACATGGGGTCTAGGTTGCATTCAGATCCCTGTGCTTGCCTCCAGCTTTACTGGCAGGCTATCAGCCTGGCTCTTTTGGTTCTCTCTTTATCAGCTGTGTAATTCTGGGTTAGTCATCAGCTCTCTCTTGCCTTGGGTTTCTCAACACTATAATAAAACCTGCTGTACTGATGTGCTGTAAAGGTCTGAGACATGGAGCATAGGGCCTGGCACTGAGACAGGGGCTGAAAGCGGGAGCCAACAGACCACCATGGAGAGCCTGCTGGATTCAGAAGAGTCTGGGAACTTTACTCTTCAACTAGGCATGGCTGTACCAGCAATTCACTTCATAAATACTCCTTTTTATTTCTCATTTTATAGAATTTAATCTTCACTCTTTCATGTATGTCTCATGATAGCTTTTACATTTGTTTGTATATTTCTTAGTAAGGTTTTATGGCTGTTGATTATGTTTCTCAGTTTATTGATGAGAAAACCCAGTAATAATGCAGTCTATTACTATACTTTTCAGCCACATTGTATATGCCCCTTATTTTATTCTTTCATCTATATCATCTATTTTCTTAACTATTGCTTATAATCTTCCATAGCTTTAATAATTTCTAAAATCTACAGACCCTAACAGTATCTTGTTTTCATTTTCCCTCTCCCTTCTCTCCCACCAATCCCTCCCCCCATCACCCACTTTGTTCCTATTCCCCAATCCATTCCTCCTTCATTTCTGTTTAGGAAAGGACAGCTCTCCCATGAGTGTCATCAAAATATGGCAAATAAGTTGCAGTAAGACTAAGCATCTCCCCATGTATTAAAGCTGGGCAAGGTAACACATGTGAGGAGTAGGGTCTTAAAATTCAGGAAAAGACTCAGTGATAGCCCATGTTCCCACTGTACTAACAGTATCTTAATCTTTTTGGTTACTTTGCCCATCTCCATCTTTTTTTTCTCTTTAAGCTCCACCCAAGAATGATAACAGAACAATTCCCTGACTTAGGAAAAGTTATGATAATCCAGATGTGGGAGATATTCAGGGCATCAAACAATCCTAAGAAGGAAGCTTATGGCTCTAAGTGTCTATATTAGGAAATAATAAGTATCTAAAACAAATAACTTAATGATGTATATTAGGATACTAGAAAAAGAACATGCCAAACTACAAATCAATAGACAGAAATAAACTCATAAGATTACAATAGAAATTAATAAGATGGAAAAATGCAAAGAATCAATAAAAAAGTTCTTCAAAAAGATAAACACTATTGACAGTGTATTGGTCAAGCTCAACAAAAGAGAGGCCTACTAAAATTAGAGATGGAAAATAACCATTACAACAAATCCATGGGAACTTACAAAATGTTGAACCTTGCCTTGCAAACATATATTCTAAGTTGGAAAGATCTAAATTTATAGATGTATGTGACCTACCAAAATTAAACTGAGATAAACAGTTAAGCATCTATAAAAGCATGGTTAAAAATCGCCTACCTAGAAGAAGCCCAAGCCTGATGAATTCATTGGTGAATTTTATCACATCTTCAAAGAAGAGCTAACCCCAATTCAAACTATATCATAAAATAGAAAAGGAGCATTGCCAAGCTATTAAATGAAGCTAGTATTACCCTGATAGCCAAAGCAGATAAAGCCACAAAAATAACCAGAGGAAAATACAGGCAAAAATTCTCAACAAAATACTGAATTCAATAACACATCAAAAAGATTGAACTTCCTGCCATATTTTCTGTCTTAGCTAGTGCTCTATTGCTATGAGAATAACATCAGGACTAGGGTAACTTACAGAAGAAGCATTCAATTGGAGGCTTGCTTACAGTTTCAGAGGGTTAGACTGACCATCATGATAGGGTGTGTGGCACAAAGCAGGTAGGCATGGTGCTGAAGGCTGAAGCAGTAACTGAGAGCTCACATCTGATCTACAAGTTTTGAGATAGATAGATAGATAGATAGATAGATAGATAGAGAGAGAGAGAGAGAGAGAGAGAGAGAGAGAGAGAGAGAGAGAGAATGAGCCAGTTATGGACTTCTGAAACCCCAGTGACCTCCTCCACCAAGAACACACCTCTTAATTTTTCTCAAATAGTTCCACTAACTGTGGATCAAGCATTTAAATATATGAGTCTGTGGGGGCCATCCTCACTCAAACTGCCACAGCCTCCATTCAACCAACACTCAATGAGAATCTATAATCTATAGGCTAGATGCAGAGCTTAAAAGGGAAATAGAAAAAAGGAAGGAAAGAGGAAGGAAGGAAAGAGGAAGGGAGGAAGAAGAGAAGGAACAACGGAAGGAAGAAAAAAGCAGACAAAAGCAGAGCTAAAACAAAACAGAAAAGGCTGTGTTTTGTTTGATATAGATAAAAACTCACACTATGCAATTATCAAAGAACTGATAATACATGTATGAAAAGGAAAAGAAAAACTTGTCTGACAGGAACAGAGAAAGCTGGCATTTTAACAGTGGCCATCCCATTCAGTACCTTCATGATCTTAGCCAAACAATGCCCTCCATCTTAGTTACCATTGTGGCATGGACTCTAATGTGAGCATGGCAGCAGTCAGGCAGGCACACATGTGGAGCATGGTGCTGATGCTGGAGCAGTAGCTGAGGGCTCACATCTCCATCCACAAGCACAAGAGAGAAAAGGGCTGGGGAGAGGGAGAGAGGGAGAGGGAGTCTAAATGGAATGGTGTGGACTTTTGAAACCACAAAGCCTGCCCCAGTGAGACACCTCTTTCTCCAAGGTCTCGTCTCTTAATCTTCCCAGACAGTTCCATCAACTAGGAAACAAGCATTCAAATATATGAGCCTATGGGGCCAATGACATTCAGACCACCACACCCTCCTTTAGGCTTCCCAGTTTCATCTGTAAAAGCAGAACTTGAGGGCTGAGGAGGGAGCTCAGTGGCTAAAGTGTTTGCTACATAAACATGAAGACCCCAGAGTTCAGATCCCCAGTACTTACATAAAAGCCAGGCGCAGTGGTGTGTGTCTGTAACCCCAGTACTGCGGGTATGGACACAGGTGGATCCCAGGGACTGTGTGGCTGGCCAGGCTAGGAAAATGATATGGTGCAGGTTCAACAAGAGACTGTCTCACAATAAGGTGAAGAGCAATAGAAGAAGAAAATGTCAAAATGTCAAATGCACGCCCCTACATGTCTGTACCTGCAAACACATGCACACACATGCATACATGGCACACAGACACCCACCCAAACACAACAAAAGAAGAAATACAATGTGAAGGTCAGGAAAGATGTTGTCTTTGGGATGAGTCACCAGTGTCCTTTCAGAGAATGGAGCAGTACAGAGAGCTAATTCCCACTGGGAGTTACCCCTAGTCATTCTTTGTTGAACTTTTGAAAAAATTTTTTTAGTTGAGACATAGCTTTTGTCCAGTATTGGAGCACACACTATAGTAATTCCATACACCTTCCAGGTCAGCAGATGGAATATCCAGGCATTGTATCAAGACAAGGCAAGAATATTTCTCCCCCACCCATGAATTCGTAAAACCGGTAGGTGACTTGGCTGCCTCACACATTTTCTGGACTGATGTCAGGCTTGGAAGGAAAGCAGCTGGCCTGGAAATTTCAGTTTTGGCAGTGAGAGGTCTGGCTTCAGGGGTAAGGGGTGGGTGGGCATCATGTCCTTCATCCAGATGTTGACAAAGGAAACCTAACAGCTCCTGGAAGGCAAGGCTGAAGCATTTCCTTCCATGTAGTTCTCCTTCCTTGTCCAGAAAAATAGACTGTTCATTCCAGCTGCCTGACCTCAAACTTGGCTTTCTAGCACAAACACTTGTACTCAAAGCTCCTGGGGAGCTTGCTCCTGGTCACTCGTTCAAGAGACAGTGCTCAGCACACCTTCTGAGGACACGAGGACATCCCATTTCACATGTGTGGATTGAGTCTTATTGGCCATGGTGATGACAGTCCCTTTGGCACCCGTGGAAGGAGATACTGCAATGCTAACAGCGACTGTGCTGACTTGTCCCTTGGCTGTTAACATGTGGCCTCGGACTGTTGACATGAATGACAATGTGTTTCTGGAAATGATGGAGTGTTGTGACTTTTGGCTTGGATAGGAACAGCTCAGTGCTCAGACAGGGTTCAAAGGCACTTTCTGTCAAGACTAGCGCTCTGAGTTCAGGTGTTCATCATCATTGTTCCACCCTCCTGGCTAACTGCTAGCTACCAGCACACACTCATAGCATCACCAGAGACGTGGTTCTCAGAGTCCTATTTGTGAAATGAAGATGGATTAGCTCAGGTCTTTCCTCTGATCTAAGCTATGTCCCCTTTCCCCTGCCATGCTCCCCTCACATGCCTGTGTGTGGTGAAGGAGGGTGATGGGCCTTTCAGCTTTAACTCAGGAAACTCCTTTTCTAAAAAAGATTTAAGTTTTATTCATGAAAATGTATGTGTGTCTGTGTGAGTGTGTGCCACATGTGTCTGGATGCTCTTGAAAGCTAGAAAAGGAAGCCAGGACCCCTGGACCTGGAATTGTAGGCAGGTGCGAGTTGTCCGGTGGTGGCTGAGAGCTAAACTCTGGTCCTCTATAAGAGTAGCAAGCACTCTTAACTACTAGGGCCTCTCTCCAATCCCAGGGATTTCTCCTTTAATCTCTATGATATTTTGAACTTTCTAATATTTCCCTTGAAAGAAGTGGCTTCCTTCCCCCTTTTTTAATAAAAAAAGTTTATGAACCAATGGAATAAATGTATTCATACATCTTTTTAAAAATATGAATTGCACAACAGCTGTGCTATATTGGCCTTAGAGAGTTCAGATGCATTAGCTGTGATTTTGCAGCTGTCTTGCCACCCTTCAGGTCTAAGACACTTTACTCAGCATCTTCTTATTGCATGCCTCCAGGACTCTGCCCTCAAGTCCCCTGTGCTGTAACAAACACTTAGTCACCTCCCTGGAGGTGCTGGAGATGGACTCATGCAGAAGTAGCCTTTACTGGACAGATAGGAGTTATTAGAAAAGTGTGGTCAGACAGTGGTCTATGCTTTGTTGTGTTCTGGAAATCCCATGGGGAGTATCACTCAGTTGCACATTAACACATGGAGTTTTAGCCACTTCTTTTAAAAATTCCCCCACTGGTGCTTTCAAGGGTCCCCTCCCAGAAGGAGGGCTTGCACATAAATGCTTGGTTAAGTATCATCTCTGAGAAGGGACAAGGGATCTTAAGTCATTCTGGGGCACTTATGGTGTCATGGGTGCATATGTTTATTAGATCATGGTTGAGGTCCCCTCCAGCTCTGCCTAACCAAGGGAGCAGAGCCAAGAACCTAAAATTGCCTTTGACTCTAGTCAGCCTTTTAATCAAGCTCCTGATTAGGCTGCTAAATATTTACTGAGTGCCAAGTGTGAGCTAGTTCTGGACTGGGATCTGGGACAGAAAGACACGCACCAGGGTGGAAAATGTTCCAGTAAAACCCTGTTTAGGATCCCCTGGTGTTTTCTTGATTTGAGGGCATGAGAGTTGTTAGTCCCATCCTACATATATACATCCCAGAATCTAGAAAAATAAGAGAAAAACATATTGTGATGGTTATCTTCATTATCAACTTGACTGTACTTGAAATCACCTAGGAAACACATCCATGGGTATGTCTTCAGAGGCATTTCCAGAGATGTTTAACTGAGGAGGGACATCTGTCCTGAATGTAGGCAGCACCATCTCTTAAGCTGAGGACCCAGATCAAATACAAAGGAGGAAGCAAGTTGAACTCATGTCCTCTCAAACCATGAGCTGCCACAAAACCTTCTTTTCTGAAGTTGCATTTTGTATCAGCAACGTTAAAGGAACAAATACATCCACAAGACAATTCAGCAGTGATAATAAAGCAATGAGAGGTGAAAGTTCCTTTGTTGTATTACTCCTCACAGGCATAAGATATAAGATGTATACTTATATATCTTTATAGATAAGCATGTCACTAATTACACATGCATGATCATATGTGTACACATGTGCCAATAGCGGATATTTATTTCAACCTTTAGAAGCATGGAGAGGGTCTTTGCTCTTCAGTCCCAGACAGGCAGGCTGGTCATCAGAGGACTCTCATTAAGGTCATGTGGACTCTCTCTAGTGCACAGGCCTTAGGATTCAGGGTACATCATACTCCAAAGTGAGTTCTAAGCAACAAAATGAACAGGACTAGGAATGTCTCTCGAGCAGTGGATCTCAACGTGTGGTTTGTGACCCCTTTGGGGGTTGAACAACCTTTTTCACAGGGGACATCTAATACCATCAGAAAAAAACAGACACATTAAGATTCATAAAAGTAGTAAACATACAGTTATGAAGTAGCAATGAAAATAATTTTACCATTTGGAGGTCACCACAACATGAGGAACTACACTGAAGAGTCACAGAATTATGAAGGTTGAGAATCGTTGTTATAGAGACTTCCAGTCTTTGCGAGTTCCACCAAGGAAGGGTCTAAGTACTGTGGTTGGGTCCAGCTCCCAAGAGAACTGGCTTCTATTGAGTTCCAAGGCTTCATTACACAAAGACTGTTTGACTTTTTCATGACACTGCCTCATGGTCTATGTGTTTAAGTTGAGCATTCCATCAGTTGGGCAGGCACACAAGGCTATCATGTGAGAAACATTGTTTAGTTTCAGTGGAATACTAAAGGCTATGCTGCCAGCATGGCAACAGTTGCTCTGTTTGTTCAAATGAAACAGGTTAACTCACTACAATAACACAAAGACAATATGGATGTTTGTTTGGCATGGTGTGACCTAAACTGCTACCTTCAGTGATTCAGCTGACACCTTTTAATGGACACCCTCAGCTGCTTTGATCATCCCTCCATTTTCTTCTTTTATTTGCAATGAAATAAGCAGGGTTAAGTTGCCTGGAAAGGATTTCTGCCCTTATCTTGGATTCTGACACTATCTTTATGTCATGGAGACATGGGTTATCAAGTAACCAATTGCTGGGGTTGAGGAGAAGGGCTACTTGGCTTGAGAGGGCCATAGCTAGTCTTTTTTTTTTTATGTTTGTATCTGAGTTCCAGCCCAGATGTGCCAAGTAGCCCCTTTCCCTCCCCTCCACTGAAGAAGATCTGAATAACACAGGGTTCCTTCACAGGAAGTTTTGGTGGGTATGTGTCATATGACTGGAGTCGCCTGAGGGTGTAGATGGTCTCCTAGTGGCACCTAACTTGGTTTGCTTCAGTTCTCACAGGCTTCAGAAACTCAACATTAGTGAAGGCTTTTAAATCAATTGGATCATTGGTGGCCACTTGAGAAGAGAGGTAGTATCTCTTTCCATTAATCAATTGAGTAGTTAAATTTTAGCTCTGTGTGTGTATTCAAGTGTGTCTGTATGTGCACCATGTGACTGTAATGTCAGTGGAGGCCAGAAGAGGGCGATGGATTCCCCAGAACTGGAGTTATAGGAGGTTGTGGGACACCCAATAAGAGAGCTCTTAACCACTGAGCTATCTATCTCTTCATCTCCTGTCTCCATTCATTTGATGACAGGGCAAGGAATGGGAGCAAGCTTTTTTCCCCATCATTAACTGTCCTTAGGAGACAGAAGCACAGTGTTGGGAAGGGGCTTCTAAGGTGACTAAGAAGAATGACAGCATTCAAATTTCCTCTGAGCATTCCTCAGAAGGACTAGCTGGCTCTTGGAGACAAAAGCAGACAAAACATGTCTACTTTTATCCCAGGATTAGATCATATTGTTGTAACTTGGAGCCTCAGGTGATGTAGCTGACTCACATGTAAAAAACGGTGTGCCTTTAAGTTCTGTGGTCATTGTCCCCATGCAGAGTAGGTGGGATGAACAACTCATGTCTCACATTCATCTTGGCACTGTGGTCATTGGATAGAGGGACAGGAAAGCTGTGGTTTGCTTATTTTCCCTTCCCTGCCTCTTTTGTCTGCTCGCTTGAGCATAGTCAGTTGATCTGCATGAGTTGTGCGGGTATGTAGAGTGAGCCTAATGAATAAATATATGTCACACTTTGGAGCCGTAAAAGTTTTGTTTATTATTATTGTATGTGGGTCATGGTGTGTGTGTGTAGGGGGCACATGTACCATGACATGTGTGTGGAAGTCATAAGATAACTTTGTAAAGTTGGTTCTCACTTTCCACCTTTATGTGGTTTCTGGAGACTGCCATCACGTTACTAGATTGGGGCAGGACTCACCTTTACCTTCTGAGCCATCTCACTGGCACCTTCTAAAAAAGCTTATGCATTGGAGGCTTGGTCTGCAGCTTGGTCTTGCTGAGAGGTGGTAGAACCTTTAAGAAATGGGGCTTGGTGGAAGGACGTTGGTCAGTGGGATATCTGGGAAGGGATTGTAGAGCCCTAGTCTCTTCTTTCTTTCTCTTTTATAGCAAGACAAGGCCACTGGCCTCTTCAATCACATATACCCACTGTGATGTACTGTGCTGCCACAGGCAGAAACACGGCCAAACTATCCGGAACTGAGATCTTCGGAACCTTGAGCCCAGATAAACCTTTCTTCCATTTAGGTTGATTTCCTCTGATGTTTCATGACAGTAACTGAAAGCTGACTAACAAGATGGTTAATTAACCATTAATTAATGGTGCCTTTCCCTGTCTTAGGATCTTCACTACCTGCTCTACCTGCTTCATTCTCTGTCTTTTCTCATTTGATAAGTGGGAATTATAATACTTGCCTGGTCAATTTCTTAAGAGACTTACCTGAGAAGACAGGTGTTAAGTCCTGGGACCAGGCCTGGTACAGGCAAATACTCAATAGCTGCCTGGAATACACATGTGGGAATATCACATTGAAAACTTAATGGCTTTCTTGGGAGTAAATACTGTTTGTACACAGAACCCTTCAGTCCAGGAATTCATGAATTCTCCCCAGCCCTTATTTTCTTCCTCTGTTATTTGTTGTGGTTTGTATTTCTGTGAACCAATTTGAATATCAATGAAAAACTGTAGCATGACATCTCTTGGTTTGTATTATTGATCCCAAGCAGACTGTAAGTACAGAGTGGTGAGGGAGTCTCCCCCTCCCTCTGTATGGGACAAAGGTCTTCTCTACCTATGTGTCACAGGAGAAGAAATGGATTATACCAACTGTAACATTGACCTAAGGACAGAAGAGTTGCACCCAAGATAGTAATTACCCAATAATTAATAATGTAGACTAATTACTATTTATGCTTAACAAGCATCAGGAGACATGGAATCCAGACTTCTGTCTCTAATAGTCCCAATGAGTCCTTTAACCAGTTACCAATTTGTGGGCCTCAGTTTCTGTGTGTGTGTGTGTGTGTGTTTTTTAACAGCAAAGAGGTTGAGGTATTTTTATTAGTGAAAAACCTTTCATCAAGAAGCAATCATAACTTCCTGTAAGAGAACATTCAAGAGCAACAACACAAAGCAAAACAAAACACACCCTAGTGCAGCTATCCTGGGTGGTTTGCAACTTTTGCCAGGAGAGGTCCTCTTTGTCTCCTCAAGGAGCTTAGGCCAGGCCTTCAAGGTTGTGTGTAGCGTCAAAGGAAATAAACCTTCGCGTGCGTGTGTGCGTGTGTGTACATAACTATGGTGCCTGTGCTAGGCAGAAGGGGGCATCAGATCTTTTGCAGCAGTTGAGAGCCCAGATGATGGTACTGCTGGGAGCCAAACACAGGTCTTTGGCAGGAACAATATACATTCTTAACTACTAAGACAACTCTCCAGCCCCCATTCTAAGTAGTTTTGGTTAAGGAGCAGTTCCACTTTTGTTGTTGTTGGTGTTATTTTGTTTCTTTGTTTTTTTGTTTTGTTTTTTTTTGTTTTTTTCCGAGACAGGGTTTCTCTGTGTAGCTTTGGAACCTGTCCTGGAACTCACACTGTAGACCAGGCTGGCTTTGAACTCACAGAGATCCACTTGCCTCTGCCTTCCCAGTGTTGGGATTAGAGGTGTGTTCCACAAACGCCCAGCTTGGAGCAGTTCCACTTTTAACAGTCTAGAATCTGCCACATCTCCTTAAGAAAGGGCCTAGACCTAAGCTTGGGTTCTGAGGTTTCTGTAGAAGTAGACATCTTAGTTACCATCTTGGACTTTCTCTGAGATGCACTTTGTGTCTTGCAAGCACATTAGTCCTAACAACCTTCCTTGAAAGTACCCACTAGGAAGCAGAGCCTTAGGTTAAGAGGCCCAAAGTGACACAGCTGTGGCTGAGGCTCACATTCCTTACCACTTATCAAGCCCCTGGCTGCTAATGCTAAGGGCAGGCAGACTTAACCAACTGTTTTATTTATTGCCTCATCCACTACTGAAAACCTCAAATTCTGTGACTGTTTAGAAGTGGTTGCCAGACATAATTTTTGCTAGTGGATCTGTGTAAACTCACACATTATGAACATGAATGATGCGCGCCCCGGGTGCAGTTGTTCCCCTCTGAGCCTTCTTTGCCTGCACAGAGGCCTAGGAAGAACCATTGCCCATCCGCTGAGTTTCATAGATGATCTAGACTTCCTTAGGCCAGTTGGACAACGTTGCTTTCTCTTTTGGTTTCAGTCATAGCTTTCTTCCCTTCCTGGCCAAATTCATGAGCTTATCCCCACTAGGTCATCCAACCAACTAGGTTAAAGTCAAACTTCAGATGAACCAGGCACCTGTTACTCAGGGTGACTCAAGGCAAGGCTAAGCTCACAGCTGTCTTGACAGTTCAGTGATGCAGATGGCCCAGGAAACATGTTGACCCCAAACTGTCCCTCTGAATCACTACCCTCTGAGTGACTGGACTCTGTCTCTCCTGGGTTGATTTTTTTGTTTACAAAACATTTTAAAATCCATGTTCTCACTCACCTCCCACCCCTCCCCTGTCACCCCTGGAAACTGTACTCCTGGCCTCGGTTTCCGGATTCAGAAACCACATCCACACCGAGTGTGTGGTTTGTCCCAGATCTCATGGCTACTAATTAGCAGGGCGATGACTCACGTACAGACTTTCTGTCTCCAAGTGACACGTTCCAATTCTGACTCAGGCGAGGTGATTTGAAATCCTCTACCTTTCTCCACTGCCAGTCTGGCCCTGACTTCATCGGCGTCAGGTTGTCCACGATGACCATTTCTGCTGCAGATCATGGGTTTCATTCCTTACAGGACAGCGTGGCAGCTCCACGTGCCTGCAAGTCTGTCCTTTCAGAGCCATTGGCTTCACCAACATTTACTAAGAGTCTACTCTGTACTTGACACGGAGTTAAAGCTTAAGTTAAGGGGTGGCCGGGAATGGGCATGGGTGCGGAAGATGAGAGGTCACCTGGCTTTCTCACCAGGCTGGAAACCATTGTATGTCCTTCTCTTCTCTTTGTTGTTGCTTCCTTCTACTTCTTTATTGTCTTAAATCTTATTTGTCCCCACTCAAGAAAAACAAAAATAGAAACAAACACAACACTGCCCCTCCTTAAGCAGAGAGGAGGACTTGGGTTGGTGAGGGCAGGTCTACAGCTGTGGGGAGGAGCAGAGTAGAGAGTCAACTGTGGAGACATGGCTCAGGCTTGGTGATTGGAGTTGAGAAAGTTACCTCAGGGACAGGCCACAGAGACACAGCAGGCTACAGCTGCACGAACAGGCTCCTGAGGAGCTTCCAGGAGAGTTTAGAAAAAACAAGCGAGTCATTGACATTTAAAAATCAAACTGATGTAAATATTAACCAAATACAGGTTCTTGGATGCTGTTTTTCTTCATCCTTCTCCTACTCCTTCTTCCTCTCCCTTCTCCTCCCCCTCTTCCTCCTCCTCCATCTTTCTTTTTTTACCCAGTCTTTTGTAGCCCAGGCTGGAGTCAAACTTACTATGAAACTGAGGATGATCTTGAACTTCTGATCCTCCTGCCTCTACCTCCCAAGTTCTAGGATACACCTGGTTTGTGTAGCAATTAGGGGGCTTTGTGCATGCTAGACAATCATTCTTCCATTGGAGGCATATATATCCCCAGTCTGGATTTTGGCTTCTTGTCAGCTTTGGGAGTATTTGTCTGATATTCCTGAATTACAAGGAAACAGGTGATGGGAGCTGAGCAATCCTCTGAAAGATGTGCAGTCTCTTGATCCCTAAATGCCCCCAGGGGACTCCTCTTATGCCACAGCTTGCCTGACTGCTAAAGACATACACATTTGGAATCTTCACTGACAGTGTTCCAGCCAGGCTGTACCTCCATTTCCTGGAATCTGTACTCCTAGGTAGATCTTTTGTTTCTAGATGAAATTTTTCTCTTTCCCCTGGTCCCTGGTCTTTCCACAGGGGTGGATGCTATGCAGGTTTAATGTGCTTTTTGAAGCAAGTGGGGTGTAAAGGAGACTGCCCACTCGAGTATACTAAAGCATTGAGCCTAACGTTCAGTTTCTAGAGTGGTTGGCCAAGCAAATCTAGGAATTAAAAGGCCTCCAAGTTGTGTATGGTGGTTCATGTCTTTAAGCAAACACTTCAGACCAGATCTCTATGAGTTCAAAGCCAGCCTGGTCTATAGACAAAGTTCCAAGATAGTCAGGACTATGTAGTGACATTCTATCTCAGAAGGAAGACAAAACAAAACATGCAAGCAAGCAAGCAAAACAAAACCAAAACAAAAAACCAAAACAACAACAACAACAAAAAACAAGACCTCTAGACTACCTACTAAAGAAGGAAGGCTGGAAAAGTGATGTTTGGGTATGGGGCCAGTAGCCACTCAGTGTGGGCTGGAAGATGATTTGTTTGTTATTCGTCAGTTGCTGTTGGACTGATCTCACCCTGAGATGTAATCTTGTTAAGCAAAGGCTACTTGATGACCACACAAATTCATCCTTTGCTCTGCAATAGACATGTTCCCCCACTGCCCTTTTTGCTTCTACAAAAAGTCACCAATGTTTTCTGCTTCCTCCTGAGTATGCTTTTGTGAAAAGAAGGAACCCAAAGGCATGTCTTGCACATTTGCCAAACCAAACAGTATCCAGAGTTCTAAGTTGTTTTTGTGCCCTGCCTGAATTCTTTGAAAACCCTGGAAGTGATCTGATTTCCTTATTTATTTATTTGTCTTGTGAAGCAAAGTGACTCATTGTAGCTGATAATTTCCTGGTAGTTACCCCTTGTTCTAGGGCTTCATAGGAGTTGACACTCATTTCTAGAGCTCCTATTCATTAATTTACTTATGTGTGTGTGTATATATGTGTGTGTGTGTGTGTATGTTTCCATATGTGGGGTGCATCTGGGTGTGCTTCTTTGTGAGCCCCAAAGTTGCCATTGGGTGTCTTTGTCAATCACTCTATTGAGGCAGCGTCTCTCACTAAACATAAAGCTTGCTGCTTGCTGATTCCAGCTAGTCTGGCTAGCCTCATATGTGGGTTCTGGGGATCCAAACTCTGGCCTTTATGCTTACATGGTAAGGGCTTTATCCCCTGAGCCATCTTCCTAACCCTATTTATTTATTTTCCTGTTTTATTTTTTAGTAGTATATATTATTACATTTTATTTATTTATGCTGTATACATGTTTATGTGGGTATGCATACACCATGGTGTTTGTGTGTGGAAGGCAGAAGATTGCTCATGTGAGTTGGTTCTCGCCTTCTACCACATGAGGCACAGGGATCAAGCTCAGGTCATCAGGCTTGGCAGCAGGCAAGGCAGCAGGGTTAAAGCCATCTCTCTGGCTCTGTATTAGTATATATTAATTATACATAATACTCACTCCCTCTGGTCTCCATCCTCTTTTCAATTAGTTCCTCTTCTATTTTTGTGTCCTCTGAGTGTGTGTGACCCAACAGTCTCATTAGGGTTACTCACAGGAATGTGGGCCAAGGGTAACTTACAGGAACATGGGCAGTGGCTGGACCATTGAAAAAATGCCTTCCTCTTCACCAGCAGCTATCAGTTACCTACAGCTCTCCAGGGAGGAACAGGGACTAGTGAGCTTTCTTATGTCATATGACCAAATGTTTATAGGCTCGACCTAATGTAGATAACCGAAGATGCTGTGAAGTTATGAGACCAGTCATGTCAGGCTTTGAAGACAACAATCTTCAGCAATCTATCCCTTCCTCTGTGCTCCCTCTTCTGTGATGCAGATGTCCATCATGGCTGACTAATCAATCATCCTTCATGCACAGCACTTTGGCCAACTTTAAGTTTTTGCTGTAACCACAACAAAAAGGAATGGCTCTGACCAAAGTAGACATCGGCATTACTTTACAGACATAAACTCAAATATTTAGAAGGCAATTTGATAAGTGAAAGCTGTCCATTTAGTGTCTATGTTTTCTCCTGCTATGGGCTTTTGACCAGATTTACAGTGCCAGGCATAAATTCCTTCCTGTATAGAGGACCTGGAAACAAATGTGAAAGTGGTTGGTTACCCCCAAAGCCTTCATGTCACTATTACATCCGTACACTCATTGTGCCCAGCATATCAGTGTTGTAACAAGCAGGGCTCGTAGAATAAGACCTTTAATCGCTTTTCCCCTGTCAGCCTGGACAACACCTTCCGGTCCTGTGAAAGCTAGCCTAGTCAGATGGGCGGAAGCCTCTAGCTTAGTTCCATCTTGATTTCTCTGTCTCTTATAATCACAGTGTATGGTATCATCAGCAAAAGATTCTTGTCATGTAGTTCTCATGTGCGCTCTTCTGGTGGCATTAATTTATGTGATTTGCTATGTAGATCAGGCTGGTCTAGAACTCATAAAGACCCTCCTGCCTCTGCTTCCTGAGTGCTAGGGTTAAAGATAATTGGCTAAATCCTTAAAAATGTTTTGCTTTAATTTACTTGCCAAGTATCAGGTTTCCTTATGACTTTTTTTTTAAAATTAATTCTTAGTTATGGTTGACACTCCTTCTCCTCCATCTAAGGTATACTTGTAATCAGTCTTTCTTTGGACTGATGGCTCCCTAATAATGACATGGAGACTTCTTACTACTTATGAAAGATTGGTCTTAACCTAGGCTCATTCCCAACTAGCTCTCGTAACTTAAATTAACCTGTTTATATTAACCTACATTCTGCCACATGGCTTGTTATCTTTCCCCCATACTCCATGTCTGACTCCCTTCATGTCTCACTGGTGAATGCTGCTCCTCTTCTTCCCAGAGTTCCCATCTCTTCCTGGAAGTCCCACTATCCTCTCTTGCCTAGCTATTGGCCATTCAGCTTTTTAATTTAACCAATCAGAAGGTGTCTTGGCAGAGACATACCTTCACAGTGTATAAAAAGATTATCCTACAACAGAATACCTTTGTAACTTTGTAAAGAATTTCAATTTCTTTACCATAGTCAGTGTGTTAGGGTCCTAGAATCATTTTGTTGCCAGCTTTTGATGTGACCTTCAAACATCATTTTCCCTCTCTTTATGTCATTTTTCCCTCTCTGAATTTTAGGGTCTTCCTTGGAATATTCATGAGTTGAACTGGTTCAGGCTTCCCCAAAGTTGAGTATCATTTTGACACTTTTTCCTGCAATCTTCTAATATTTCAGGTTGACACACCCTTTTGAGCTGGCTTTGAAATACCTGTTTTACACACACACACACACACACACACACACACACACACACACACACACACTTTATTTTGTTGTTAAAAACAGAAAGAAACCCCCGGAGCATGTTTTACAAGTGGAAGGTAGCCCTGTGCATAGGGCATAAGTACAAGGATGGAAAAAACCAGTGCATCCCAGGCATATGGCCCACTGCATCAGACACACAACAAGCTTCTAATGGCTGTTTCTCGTAAAGCTTCTCACTAGTCTTTCTGGCTTTGGGAAGTAATGGGTTTATTTTATCTTACAGACCACAGTCCATTACCAAGGGAAGTTAAGGCAGGAGTTCAAGGCAGGCCTGCTGGTTATTCCACACATCACTACTTCTGACCAAGGAGCTCATTAAGGTGAAGGAAGTCCAGTGGGAACCACAGGATGCTGCTTGCTAGCTGACTCACAGACTATGGTCAGCTAGCTTTTCATACGGCCCAGGACTGCCTGCCCAGGGAATGGTGCCACTACACTGGGCTGGGCCCTCCTACATCAATTAAGAATCAAAAATAATTCCTCAAAGACATGCCCACAGACCAATCTAATCTAGGCAACTCTCCAGCTGGGGTCTACTCTCAGATGACTCAACATGACACAGTCAAGTTGATTGTTAAAGTCAACCAAGATAAACCTTTTTATGAGGAAAAAAAAAATCTAAATGACCATGAAGGTTTTATAGGTAAATAAAATAGGTGTCAAATGTTTACTGCTAAGAACCATAAATACTTTTATTTTAAAACCCTTCTTTGGTATACATGTGATCTTACCATTTAGCAAAGATGGGCCAATTTGCATTGTAATGAGATGGGAAGATATACTTGCTTAACACGACACAATACAACCCAAAGACACATTAATTTGATGCTTAAATGGTGGTAGAAAAATATGAGAAGACTTTGTTTTCTATAGTTAAACCATTATGGTTCCTTAAGAGCAGAGACTTTTCTATGTAATTAAGGACATTGAAGTTCATAGCACACATCAGTCTCCGATTTGAGCTAAGGGGATCCTGACAGCCTACAGGTCCTTCTGGTCTGATGCCAAGCACAGTGTGAAGTGTGCATGCTGTGTGTTCAGTGAAGACGCACAATTATGACATATTCTGGAATTAGCAGAAGCACTCTGTATTCATTACATTTTGTTTTTTCAACAAAGTCTCTGTTGTCCTGTGATCAGAAACATTTTAGTATTGCCAAATCTCTCCTGACACCCCCCACACCCCAATCTAGTCACCTACAATATAAGACGCTTGAAGGGAAGGAGACTGTCATTAATAACACCTGAAGAAACTGAGCCACAGAGCAATTTATTCACAGAGCTCCAGTACCCAGCTGGGGCTGTAGCTCTGCAGTCAGCCCTGCACCGCTCGCTGGTGCAGGCTGTCCCTGCTGTTAGGAAAGGGAGATGAACTGTGTTGAGGGTGTTGAACCCTCACTAGCACTGAGAGAATTTCTCACTGATGTAATCAGAGGTGGCGAAAGTGCGTGGAGAGGGAACAGTTTGCTCACAAGTGACTCCTGTCCTCTGGCCCTGAGCTCATGGGTGTGTGTGTGTGTGTGTGTGTGTGTGTGTGTGTGTGTGTGGCTATTGTTCCTGGGGTCTGCTGGGCTGAATAAAATATAAAATGCTCCATTTTGTGATTTACTTCCTCTGTATTTTTTATTCTTATCTTACTCATTTTTAGCTGTTGAACGTCACATTTTGTTCCTAGCTATTTTTCCTTAAACTAAATTAAAAAAAAGGGGGGGGCACAGAACAGGTTTTTTTTTCCAGGCTAGACTCCCATCCCTTCCATTAGGAACACAAAGGGAGCCAGAGATTAGCTGCAATCAGTGGAGTGTCCTACAATGAGGCCATAATGACTTGGGGTATCTTTTAATAGCATTAACAAATCATGGAGGGCCAGAGTGGCAATCACCATTCACCTCCCTGGTAACTCTGCCCCCCTGGCTCCTTGGGGATGCAGGGCAGTGGCTGGGGGACAGCAGGTAGGACAGAAGGGTGAAAACTGGTGAAACCCTCAGGACAACCTCTGACTTGAAGATGGGATTCTAAGTGACTCATAGCCAGCCTGGGGCCAGGGCCATGAGAAGTTGATGCAACATTTGTTTGTGCAAAACACTTCCCTGATGTGTGATTAAGCCTCCCCTCTCCCCATTCCATTTGACCCAGTCTCCATCTTCTATGAGAGCAGTGTGAACATGCTGGCAGGTGCAATAGCTTGGAGACTTCTCACCAGAAGTGGAGTCATTCACACCATCCGAGCCCAGAGGCTAAGTCACTCACTGCAAGGGCTGGAGGCTTACTTTGATTTTTACTTTAATAATCACACCCGCAGTGATGACAGAGTCTGTGCTCTGTGTGGGTCCCCGGTGTAAGTGCTCAACCTTCACTTTCACGGTAACCCTCTCCAGGCTAGGGACGTAGCTCAGTTTTGTAGAGTGTTTGGCTACTATACATGGCGTACTGGGTTCAATCCCCAGTAACGAATATGTCAGGCAAGGTGGCGTGTGTCTGTAATCTCAACCGTTGGAGGAGGGGGCAAGAGGAGTGGAAGGAAGTTCATGGTGATCTTGGGCTACATGGTGAGTTTGGGACCAGCATGGGTTGTATGAGACTGTATCTAAAAGAAAAAAAGAATCTTCCTACTGTAGACTCCACACTGATTATCCTCAGAGTATAGATTGGAGAAACTGAGTCCTTTGAAGTAACTTGGAGGCAGTGAAGCTGAGAGAGGCTGAGGTCAGAACCCAGGCTTTCAAACCCCCGTGGAATGTGAAGGCAAGGCAGCCATTGGATGTAGCTGTTCACAGTGACTGCATGGGGGCAGGAGCCAGAGAAGCTGGAGACTGGCTCTTAAGGCCACTGCCATTAAATGACTCAGCTCTTAGCAAGCTTCAGGAATATGCTGTGGCAGGAGCTGCCCTTCTGCTGTGTGCTTTAGAGGGGCAGCTGGTCCAAGAATGTGCCATGTATCACTGTCATCTGCTGGCACTCAAGGTTTGCAGATAACATGCTGTGTAACATTGGGCAAGCGATACAACCTCTCTGGACTGGAGATTTTTTTTTTTTCTTTTGCAATCTGTGAAAAAGGGACAAAAATTTACCTGTCATTTTGGAATGTTACTGGGCATGTAAATACAGTAGGGTTTGGAACAACAACCTGTCATCGACAAGGCTTAGTCCCACTCCTCTGCATCCTGAACCCATGTGCAGGGCCCACTTTCTCTGCGGTCTTTTCTACCGTGCTGCTCTGGGTTATGTGACCACTTGACCTTTGTGGCCTCTGGAGATCCTGGCCACACAGTGTGTTTTATGACCCAGAAACAGTACTATCATTCAGGCACACCCTAGTCCTCCTGAAATACACAATGTATTTAACAGCATCCTGGGGGCAGGGGTGGACACCGTCAGGTTGGAATCAGCCTGCGAACTCTGAAAGGCTAACCTAAGAATGGAAGCAACTTAGGCTTCCTCCTCCTTACTGGAGATTTGAACCAGTGCTGGGTATGAACCACAGGAGTACAGGAAACAAGCTGTGGGCCTCCGTGTGGTGCTGTTTTTGTGGCATTTACTTTGCTCTTGTACAGCACCCATATGAGGAATGCCCAGCACTAACATTTGATCCACTCTTCAGATGTGGGAACTGAGGCACAGAGCTGGGGGTGAGTGTCAGTGTAAGCCAGCTACTGGATGGCAGACAGAGTCAAGCCTAGGCTCCTGTTGTCTTAACCCAGGTCTTGCTCTATACACCTGGCTTCACAGCTAGAGAATGAATTGTTATAGATTCTTCCTCCTTCTTGGGTACCTGGTCATGGCTTGTCCACATGTTCCAAACTTTCCTGTGAAAGTGATGCGGATTCAAGTTTTCGTTCATCATGGTGACAATCACTCAGGCTACATCTGAGGACTTCTGTTTACTTATTTTCTCTACCCTCTGTCCCCCACCCCCATGAGAGCTGAACTCCGAGCATCCTCCTCTTATCTCAGATGGCAAACTTAGGCTCCAAGTGAGAAAGGTGCTCAAAGTCAATCAGTGCCAAGAAGCAGATGCAAGACTGGAATAGAAGGTGCCAGTCTCTATAGCAGGCTTTCTTTCGGACCACCAACTAGTTCCCAAATCATGGCATGGAGACTTATTATTAGTTATGAATGCTCGGCTTTATCTTAGGTGTGTCCCACTTACTCTTATAAATTATTTAACCTGGTTTCTCTTTATCTACGTTTTGCTTTGGGGCTATTCATCTTTCATTCTGTATGTTCTACTGTGTGGCAGCTGCCTGCTGGCCCTGGGCATCTCACACTCCTTCTCCCTCATTCTCTCTTCTTCCTTTCCTTCATCAGCCTAGATTCCTTCTCGTATTTATTCTTTCTGCCTGCCAGCTCCCACCTACCCCTCTACGGTTCAGCTATTGGTCATTCATCTTTTTATTAGACCAATCAGGTGCCTTAGGCGGACAAGATAAAACAGCAACACATCTTTACATTGTTAAACAAATGCAGCATAAACAGATGTAACACATGTTTACACAGTTAAAGCTTCCCCTCCATGGCAGGACCAACTGCCTACAGTGTTGTCTGAATCTGTGCAGCACAGGCCTCTTGTGGACATCTTTCGTCTTCCTTCCCAAAAGCTCCTGCTATCGCAGGCCCCACCCAATTTACATTCATTTGGATCCACTCTTTCTGTGTGTTACTCCTTCAATTCCTGAGCAGGCAGCCCCTGCATGGGCAGGAGCAGTTTGTCAGTTGTCTCAGGAAGGTGACTCACATGACGTAAATGTCCAGTAAGTGGGCATTAAATGAAAACAGCTCACTGCGTAGCTTGACCCTTTCACCTGAGCCATAATTATAAAATAGGGAGAACCCGACATGCCTTTTGTATATCCTAGAACATCTCCGACATTTTCAGAAGTCTGTGCTGATTATACTTATCCATACAAAGCCATGTATAACCCCTTGGTTACGCCTTCATTCAATCAGCATTGTCAACTATTGGTATTCTGTCTCTTGGCTTTCTTAATCTCTGTGTAAAGCAAGGAGAGGTGAAGCCTCTGTCATCACACCACAGGGACCTGTTGCAAATTCCTGGTGAGGAGATGCCTGACTCAAGGGGACACCATGGACTGAGCTCCTGTTCTTTGTACAAAGACTTCTCTGACTATAGCCTGGTCCCGACCCATGTGCCTGGCAGAGGCCCATGAGAGGCCAGAGCCTGTACCTTCTCTGGATCCTTGGCACAAATCAGTGCCAGCAAACTAGAGGAGGAATCTTTGCCTTTGAGGTGTGAGCCAGCTGGGCTTTTGGAGCTCAGCTAAGAAAATAACCCCTCCCAGTCTCCTGAGGTTCACCCAAGGGCAACAAGCAGAGTGGGATGGGCAGATCTTCCTAGGAGGGCTGGAAGCTGCTGGAGATAACAGCTGAGCTCAGGTGAATGCGTTCTGGTCAGAAGCCCAGATGTGAAAGCATATGACTGATGCTTTTGTTGACAGGCTGGAGTACCACATCCACCTCTTGGCTTAGCTTCTGAGTGCTGTGGCTTACTTGAAAGAACCTCCAGGTCATTTATGTAAGCTAGGTGGTCAGAGATCTCTTCTATAGGATTTCTTACAAGAGCACAGGTTGGTGTTATTTAGGAAAGCACGGTAGCAACTTGCAGGTGGCTACATCACTAATGAACATGTCCCCCTACTTAAGTAACAATTAACTGCCTGGATGAGTGGTGGGGCCCTGTGACTCCTCCTTCTTTCACAGTGGAATGTTGATGTGACAAGTCTTGTATGGTTCTTACACAGATAACTACAGGAGCTGAGCATTCAAGTGTGCAATGGCCATGTTCTGTCCACAAGGCAGCATTCCACAGCATTCCACCCCTTCCCCTGTCTCATACTCTATCTACTCCCTCTTTTTTGATGCTCCCTGGACCTTGGAGCATCTGATATGGATGATGGAGCCTTCCTTCTGTTTCCAGGGCTGAGTAGATTCTTTTTTGTTTGATCAGATGTGAAGGAGAGGGTCTGAGAACCCTTTGACCTTTCTCTTTAGCAGTGCAATCCTAGAAGGGCTACCTGTACTCATACATAGTTCATCACCCATCCCTTATGGGAGTTCTGCCCTTTACCCTTCAATCCTCTTTGCTAGATGGGATAGGATTTCTCCTAACAGACACTTAGTCTCTAGTGTGATACCATCGAGGTGGTAGACTCCTTAAGAGGTGGGACCCAGTGCAAGGTCTGTGGGAGTGACACCCACAAATGAATCAATGCTGCATTGCTGCTGTGTTGCAGGTCTTATTGGAGACCTCTGTTATAGAGCCTGGCCTCTCCCCAATGTTTTGCTTCCTTTCTCAACACCTACCATATGCTGTGTTGTGACATAGCCAGAAGCCCTTCCTCAGGGGCTGAAGAGATGGGCCATCCAATTCTAAACTATCATCCTCTAGGACTGTGTGCTAAACAAAACTTTTTCTTTATTAAGTACCTTTCCTCTGGTATTTTGTTATAAGGAATGGAAAATAGATGAAGACATTTATCATCACCCAATTAGTCTGACTTAATTCTCCACAAATGCATAAGCAGTTGCACCTTGTGGATCTCAGAACACTGCCTTAAAGCAGCAGAAGAAAATAAGGGGGAAGCCGGGCATCGGTGGCACACACCTTTGATCCCAGCACTTGGGAGGCAGAGACAGGCAGATCTCTGTGAGTTCGAGGCCAGTCTGGTCTACAGAGCGAGTTCCAGGACAGCCTCCAAAGCTATACAGAGAAACACTGTCTCAAGAAAACAAACAAACAAACAAACAAAACAAAAAAAAACAAGAAGAAAAAGAAGAACAAAATACGGGGGAACTGAACCTTATGACTGGGAGGAGAGTCTCCAAGTGTAGCTTTGAGAATGGAGTCTCGGATGACTACCTCTTAGTCCCTCTTAACATTCTTCTCTTTGCTGGGATCTCATCCCCATCCATTCACCTCAGAACTTTCTGGTAGATGACAGCTGGCTGAGACTCAGGCTTAGACAAGAAGTGAAGCATAAAAGACATCTGCATGACTTGGGAAGCCAGATGATTTACTGGAACTGTAATCTGTTCTTGTGCCCTCTCATTTCTTTTCTGTGTCTCCACATGAAGCATGTTGCTTGACCCCTTTTGCTTCAAGGACTCCTGTCAACAGAAGCGGCCTCAAATCTTTGGAAGAGATATTATGGTATATTTGGGGACCAGGAGAAGCAGAGGCGCCCACTGGTTCTCTTGTGGAATGAAATAGAAGGGAAAGGTGGGCCTGGGCAAGGAGCAGGGACTTAGACCTCCACCTCCCAGTGCACCACTAAATCATGCAGCTTCCTGCACCAGGTAGAGGTCTTTCAAATGCCATGGAGACTTGTGTGGTTTTCAGTAGAGGCCTCCCAAGGAGATTAGACCTCACAGCAAAGGTAACCCCCTGAGACTGGAGTTCTGTATCCATGCAGGATACATACAAAATGGACATGCCATACTTCTATGGGGTCAAGAAATCAGTAGTTTCATGACCAACTGGTGGTTCCAGAGGCTTGTTCATGGTAGTTTTCTCATAACCCTTCACTCTGGTAGACTGAGGCTTAGAATAGGAAACCAATAGATTTTTCTTTCTTTCTTTCTTTTCTTTCTTTCTTTTTTTTTTTTTAAGAAGGTGATAACTATCAAATTTGAGCTTGAGGATCAGAGTTAGCATGTGACCTCTGGGTTTTGGGGTGAGACCCATTTGGGAAACAGTGGTCTTTTTCTTTGACAGTGTCTCCCTATTATTTGCCTGTGTTCCATGCTCCTTTGGCGTTCCTTGGATTCACTAACTTCATGAACATTACCCAAGAGTCTACTACTGAGGGTGAGTAGAGAGGACACATAGCGTGTAGACAGCCACTGTCTGGCTGGGTACTCACAGTCTCATGGGGAAGACATAACATGTCAGATAATCCTACATACACTATACACAGGGCTTACTACCTAGAGATAAGACCCACTGCTGTGAGTGATCTGATGTGGGGGTACAGGTGCAAAGGGATGGGCTCAGGAGAAGCAGGAGGTACCATCTAAGGCAAGCTTATTAAAATAAGATTTTTATTAATCCTTTTATTAATCTTCTCATATATAAGGTGTTTGGATCATGTTCAACTCCCACTCCTCCCCAAAACTCCTCCCATATCCATTCCTCCACTTCCTTGTAACTTTGTGTCCAAAAAAACAAAACAAAACAAAACAAAAACAAAATAAAAAAATAACCCATCCCAGAGTCTTTTTTTGTGTTGACAATACACTCATGGGTGTGGAGCCATCTATTGGAACTTGGGCAATTTACCATTGGACACACCTGAAAAGAAAATTGACTCTTTATCCCCTAGAAGTCTTCCTCAGCTAGGAGTAGGAGTGAGGCCTCATAAGCTCCTCCCCCTACAATGAATGCTGAGTGGTTTGGTCTTGGACAAGGTCTTGTGCAAGCAGCTGCAGCTGCTGTGAGTTCATGAGTGGTCCTGTCGTGTCTAAAAGATGCCATTTACTCCAGCCTTTCTGCTTTCTCTTGCATGATGGCCCTTGTGAGATGACTTTTTGAGATAAGATGAGGTATGTATGTATGTGCACACAGGTACAAGCACGTGTGTATAGAGTATTTCAAAGAGAATATGGAGAACATTCTAGAAGGCTGCCATGTTGGGGAAGAAGCCTGTTGCCTTTAAGGATGGCAAGGACACCTGTGTGACTATACAGAAGTAAAGCCCAGGAAGGAATAGGTCATCCAGCACCTTGGGCTTCAGGTTGGGCAGTATAACCAGTATATTGTAAGGGTAATGGGAGGTCACTGAAGGTTTTTAAGTCTGGAGGTAATGGGATCTTATTTGCATTCTTCAAGGATTATTCTGACTAGTGTAACTAGCACAGGTATGGGAAGACATGAGCAGGGAGACCAGGGTTTTCTAAGGAGAAAGAACCATCTGTAACCATGTGGGAGATGCTCAAATGTTACTAAGTGGAAAACAGAACAAACACAACCCAGACCCACACGTGTGGTGTGTGTGCTCTTTAAGAGCATATGCAAATATATGAATATGTATTCACACCAGGCAGGTTTGTGTACACACAACTCCTTCCCAGCCTTTTGCTGTTGAGGCACCTTCTTCGTAGAATGTACAATATATGGGTCTGTGGACTACAAGTGTGCTGCTGTAGTCACTGATGTTAGCAGTTTTGTTTCTCTTCCTCAGTGTTCCCTTTTGCAAAATAAGGTGTTGGCTTGTCTGAGCCTTAGGAAGGCAGATACAGATAGAACCCTGATTGTCTAGACTACCTTGTAAGTTCCAGGCTAATGAGAGAACGTGTCCAACAAAAAAAAAGGGAAAGATTAAGCTGGACAGTGTCTGAGCCATGACAGATGAAGCTGTCTTCCAAATACACTGTGCACTGCAGTGCACACACAAACTTGTGCCTTCTCCCTACATGCACTTGCACACACAAGCACACATCCACACCTGCAGGACAGGATGTTAGACTAGATGAGCTCCAAGCTGAATTCTTTCCACTGTTGGACTCCTGTGCCTTTGGACAGACAGGCAACATGTCTAGGGTAGGCTGTGCTATGCAGGTGAGTCACATACTTTGGCTCAGTGTCAACACTGCAGCGTCAGGGTGACATTCCAGAAGAGCTGCAGCAGGAGGGTGGGGAGTGAGAACATCTCACAGAAGGAGGAGTGGGCAGCTGTCTCCAGCCGTGACTTACAACCTGCTAGATCAAAGCATCCCTGTCTCCTGGCATGATCAAGGAAGCTTCTTCCAATAAAGTTTGCAGTAATGTGTCCAGGATGAATGAAAGAATTGCATGAAACTATTCCCATCTAGGGCCCTGTGATCCTAGGCTTTAGAGTTACCATGGCAACGATGAAGAAAGGGAGGACTCAAGACCAGGCCAGTTTAGGAAGCCTTCTTGGGTCTGATAGGATTGCAGTGAGGGTTGTCAGTAGCTGGGAAGAGGGGTTATACCTAGTGGCAGGAGGTCTGCAGGGAGAAATAGGAATCATTCAAAAGGGGGATTTCCCACTTAAATTCCCAGTGGAAGATTTGTGCAAACAAGGCTGTGCTCCTTAGACCTTTACCAAGGTGCTCTCACCATGGGTGATGGAGAAGCTGGAAGTAATGGGCCATGATGCAGTGCGTCCACCTTCAGACTTTCGCTTGTATATTGTAATTTCTGATTTTGTGTTTGTTTATTTATTTATTTGTGTGTGTGTTCTTGTGCTTTTTTTCATTTTGGTTTTATTCTGTTTAATTTTTTATTTGTTCATTTTTTACTACAAAGGGAGAGAAAGCAGCCATGAAGTTGAATTTGTGAGGAGGTGAGGAGGATCTGGGAGGAGATGGGGGTGAGGGAACCACTATCTGAAGGTATTATATGAATTCTCAATTAAAAACAAACAAAATAGAGAGACCTCATGTAACAGTCTCCCTCTAATCACACTATAGGGATAAAAGACAAAGTCAGGCTTGCAATCTGATCCATTGTGGTGAGTGAGGTCTGTGAGGAGTACATGATATACGGTATGACATGGAAAGTGTTCAAACTGCCTGTGTGGTGTGTGTGTGTGTCTGTGTGTGTGTGTGTGTGTTTGTTTATCAGAGAGAGGGGAGAGAGAAAGGTGATTGAGTCTAGGTTCTTGTACATATAATCACTCTACCACTGTGTTGTATTTTTAGCCTTGAACTTCCTATACAATCAAGATGACCTGAATTTCTGACCTTGCTTCAGTCCCCTGCATGCTGGGACAACACTCAATTTGTGCAGTGGGTGCCTCAGTGTTGAACCCAGGGCTTTATTCTTGCCAAGCAAGCATTCCACCAGCTGAGTTTGTCCTCAGGCCTCTTTTTACAGTTTGAAGCAGAGCCCCACTAGGTTGTCCAGGGTAGCCTTGAATTCACTGTGTAGCCCAGGGCCATTCAAGAGCTTGTTGTCTTCCTGTCTCAGCTTTCCAAATAGATGAGCTCACAAACCTGTGTTACCAGGCCCTGATTAACTTTGTCTAAGTTTCAATATGACTAGGACATACCCAGATGTCCATATATTCCCATATAACGCTTGTTATTTCTTATCATAGGAGACTTTCACTGTTATCAGTAGAGTAGCCAAGCTAACCTCCTGAGAATGATTTTCCTATACACTTTCAGTCTGCTCCTTTATCTCCTGACCAAATTCTAATGTGCATCTATTGATAACTAGTGACAAGGAAACCCAAATTCAAGCTGTCCTGGTAACTAGTACATAGCAGTGCCAACTGCTGTGAAATGTCTTTTTGTATGCTGTGAATATGTGTTGCTCTCATTAGTTGATAAATAAAGATCTACAGAAAGGCAGGATAGATTGAGGTGGGAAAATCAAGAAGAAATACAGGAGAAAGAAGGGTGGAATTTGGGAGATGCCAGTCAGCTGCTGAGGTAGCAAGACATGTAGAAAATGAGGTAACAAGTCATGAATCACACGGCAAAGCATAGATAAGACATATGGGTTCATTTCAAATGTAAGAACTAGTTAGTAATAAGCCTGAGCCATTGGCTAAACATTTATAATTAATATAAGCCTCTGAATGATTATTTCATTCAGTGGCTGTAGAACTGGGTGGGACAGAGAAAAATCTCTGTTTACACAAACTAGCCAGTTGCCTAAAGTTTTAGAGCCTTGATGTGCTTGCACTGGAAAGCCTGGTGTGGACTATGCACAGCTTTCCATAGGCAACAAAAAGGACACTACCCAAAACTGTGCTCAAATCTGATGCCTTGATGTGCTGACACTCTGCAATTTCCATGTTGGTCTAGGTTGAGGGTGTGGCTCATAAGGAACTAAGAGTGCCTCCATCTGCTCATTTCTCACCATCCAAAGCAAGTTAGTTGGTGAAGCTAAACACTTACAGGGCAGGGATGAGTCACTTTCCATGAGAGGGCATTGAAAACTGGTGGTGGAGATGCCTAGCTTCTGCACTAACAACCACTGGGAATGTTGACGCAGTCTGCTATGGTTTGGAGGATATGGAAGCTGTTTCAGTTGTAGTTTTAGAATTCCTCTTTTTTTCTAGAATGAATACAAGCTTGATGGAAAACCTTGAAAAGCTGGTTTCTCATGGCACAATGAAAGCCAGATGATCATTTTGGGATCCTAAGTAGAGAGTAGGCTTCTGCCTGCTGGCAATTGACAGAGAAAATACTAGAATGAGTGTTTGCATGGTGATGAGCAATTGGGTTAAGGAGTGGTCTCTGTGATTCAGCTGGGTTCCCTAAGAATCATGCCAGATGGAGCTCATTTGGTTTTGAGTGGCTTTGAGACAGGCAATGTGACATGTGGCATGTGCAGTGAGTCTGGGTTTCAGCAGAACTTTGGAGCATCTCTGGGATGAAATGAAATATAGGACCACTTGGCTCATTTCTTTCCAGTGACCAAGTGAGGATGAACAGATTTGTTATGAAGTCTGAGGGCTCTACACTTGGGAGATTCCCATATGGTGCGCTCTCTCTCTCTCTCTCTCTCTCTCTCTCTCTCTCTCTCTCTCTCTCTCTCCCTCCCTCTCCTCATGTGTGTATGCATGCACAATTTTTGGATGCAAGAAGTTGACATCAGGTGTCTCCTTCAATTGCTCTCCACTGTGTATTTTCAGACAGGGTCTCTTACTGATCTTGGAGCTCACCATTTTGGCTAAGTTGGTCTGCCAGTGGTTTTAGGGAATCTACTCACCTCTGCATCCCCAGTGCTGGGTCTGCAGGTATGCACCACTGTACTCAGCCTTTACATGACTAAACTTAAGTCTTCCTGCTTGCACAGCATGGACTCTACTGACTGAGTCATCTCTCCAGCTCTTGGGCCATATTAGTTTTTCAACAACGCTCATATTGAAACATAGCTATCAGATCCATCTTGATGTTTACCTGAAAGGGTCTTAAGAGTCCGGTGTGACAGAACTGGAATCTCAAAATGACTATTGTAGGTAGGAATCATGGATAAAACCAGCAGCTTGAAACTGAACACAAATAGTTTTAAATATTTTAACACAGGGTGTCATGTATTCCAGGCTGGCCTTGAACTTGCTAAGCATCTGAGGATGAACTCCTCCTGCCTCCATCTTCCAGCCCTGGGATTACATGTCTGTGCCACCATCCTATGAGACACTAGAGATTGAACCCAAGGCTTTACACCTGGTAGGCAAAGAAGTAAATTAAAAATGTTTTATTTTTTAATTATGTGTATGTGTGTGAGGGTATGTACACATATGTGCAGATGCCCACACAGGTCAGAAGAGGGCACTGTAGTTGTAGCTTCTGGAGATGGAGTTACAGGTTGTTTGTGAGATGCCTGATGTATGTGCTGGGAACTGAACCCAGTTCCCTGGCGGGCCATAATCACTCTTTACTGCTTAGCCATCTTCCAAGTCTGAAGGGAGTAGATTTTAAAATAGGTATTTAGAGTCTAAAAACTGATAGAGTATTAGGTTGCTATGGCCAGATAAGTGTCTTTCTGCAAAAGGGTTACAAATCATGGAAGAATCATTGAGAATAAGTTTAATATACAGTAGTATAGCCTGACTCTTAAGAGTATAACATGGGCAATGTAAGATCTAATTTCCAGACTATAGACTTGGATGGGGGAAAGCTGGATTAGGAAGGGAGGGAGAGAGAAAGAGATATGTGACAGAGATGAGAACATGTGACATCGATATGAGAACAGACATAGACATGAATACACACACACAGACACACACACACAGAGTGAGAGAGAGAGAGAGAAAGAGAGAGAATGAGAGAGACACAGAGACACAGAGAGAGAGAGAAAGAGAAAAAGAAAGAGAGAGAATGAGAGAGACACAGACACACATACACACACACATACACACACACACACACACACACACACACACTGAGTGGGGGGGGGATTCAGTACAGTTCAGTTACTGGAGCCTTTGCTTATCCTGTGTCTTGGTGAATCTATGGCTCAGGTTAATAAGAATTGGGATTTGTTAACCTGCTCTTTTGGCTGGTCTTACTTCCTTGATATCTCTCTGAGTATGAGCACTTTGCTGTCCCGAGATTGATTCTTGGTAGGCAGATACGTAATACAATCGGCATTTAGCTTGTAAGGTGCCTCCTGAAGGGAAGCCGTTGATGGTGTGGTCCCGTGGAGAGCAGTGATCTGCTTCAGTCCTTGGGGGAAGCCTGACACGGAGGTTCTTGAGTGGCAATGCTCTTCTCCACAGTGGCTTCTCTCTTTGTTGATTATGTGGGCAACACTCAGTTTGGGGGGGCTTGCTTTTGAGTCCACACCTCCCGCTGAGATAAAACTCTGCTATCCTGTCAGCATTCAGTGCTCTGAGATCAGAGTCAGATGGCTCATGGAAGCTTATATGTGACTGACTATGAGAGTTTCCTAATACCATAGCACAGAGAGTTTTCTTAAGATATTGAGGTCCCAGAGGTGACATTGTGCAAGTTGGAAGATGTGTGTGAGATGTCCGTCAAACACTTTGTGAGTAGATGTGTATTCCCTCTCTGGATATAATGCTAGATTTTTTTTTCTGAAAGGAATTCTGAAGGAATTCCTGCCAAGAGCTCTACAGGCAAAACTGTGGACTCCTGCTTTGGCTTCACAGATGTGAGATTCGGGCCTGGCACCCATCCTGTCTGAAGTGGTTAGTTGGAGATAAGCATGTGACCTATTTCAGGCCAAGGAAAACTGCAGAGCAAGAATCATGGCTGTTCTTCCCACTGGGCTAGGATGTAAGAAGAGACTTTTCCTAATGCCGTGAAAAGCCAAAAAGGGAGAGGTGCAGAGTCAACAGGTAGAGTAGAGAAAGAGCATGAAATCATGACTGAAGTTGGCACTTTTGCAGACCGATCAGTCACAGGAGCCAACACATTTTAGTGTGTGCTGAGACACTGTAAGGAAGGATTTTAGTCACTTGCCAATAAGAGTCCTTGATGGTTTCAGTATATGCCAAGGGCTATGCCTCGCCATGTGATGAGTTACAGTCTCACTTACCCACATACTTGGCAGATGTGTCAATAGAGGAGATAAATGCCACCACCAGCCTCATGAGTGATGGCACCATGCAAGCGGCAGAAAACCAAGCTCAGAGCTGGAGCTGTTCTTCTTAAGCACATCTGAAAGATGTCTGCTTAGGATAGAAGCGGAAAAGGTAATTTTTCAGGAAAAAAGTAGCTGCATTTGAGTTTTAATTTTCTATTGTTGGCAAAGTCACTTGAAAAATCTCCATTGATATGCACTCATTTAAACAGAAGTGACCTGTGTCAACAGATGAAATGAGTAAGTGCTGAAGGTGGTGGACCATTGGCTGGGATGCTACAACTGTGTCAAAGGCATTTTATGAGCTCAGACATGGCAAAAAGGTTATTAATTAGTCACTGGTCTGCAGAGATGAAGAGCCACTTTCTTGAAATCTAGGCTTGTGTGATCTGGAGTGTGAGCACGGTACACAAGAAACTGTGGTCTTCTAGTTCCAAGATCTGGGTCCTTTTGCCATTGAAAAGAAAGGCATAGTCATAGTGGTATCTATTCACTCAATAAATATTACCTACACTGCTTCAGATGCTAGGTTGCTTTAAAGAACAAGCTAAGTCCCTGTCCTCATGGAGAGTTTACCATCTTGGAGCCAAGACAGAACTTAAATGAATATGCATTATAGCTTCACTTGTGGTATTTGTTTTCGGTTGTCCCTGAAATGATAATTGCTGCAAACCTCATGACTCAAATTCATTATCTTATAGAACTGAGAGCCAGTAGCCTGGCGTGAGTGTCACTAGTTTAAAATCAAAGTGCTTGTGCCACTGTGTCTCTTCTGGAGGAGAGTCTTTGGGAAGTTCCTACTTTCTGTGCCTTTCCAGCTTCTAGAAACTTCTATTGCCTGAGATGATGCCTTCTTCACATCACCGAGACTTCTGCTCTACTGCCACAGCTTCCCGACCCTCTCTTTCCTTCCAATAAAGATATCCCAGTCCTCTGGCACAGGTCAGCATTATGTCCCAGATGTGGGATCTGTAACTTAAATACACTGAAAAGTCACTCTTCCAGGTATGGTGACATACCCACAGGATCCAGAGCTTAGGATGTGGACATCTGTGGAAGCCACAATTCAGGCCACCATAGTAGGTAGAGGTCCTACAGTAAAAGCAAGGTAAGGTCAAGTCAGGACCCAAAAGCTGGCCAGAAGGCGCCCAAGGGGAGTGTGTTAATTACTTTCTTATTGCTGTGGTCAAATAGACAAGAAGCAAGCTTAGGGAGGAAGGTTTTATTCTGACTTATAGTTTGAGGGGCGCAGTCAGTCATTACATCATGGTGTGGGAAGACATGGCACAGGAATAGGAGGCTGCCTGGTTAAGATCTAGCTACGGCCAGGGGACAGAGAGTGAACAGGAGGTAGAGCCAGCTTTTAAAACCTCTGGCCTACCATAGTGACCCACTTTCTCCAACAAGACTCCATCTCCTAAAGATTCTACAACTTTCCCAAATGCCCAGGAACAAACAGCGGAGGACCAAGTATTCAAGCCCATGAGTTGATTGACAGCTGTGGTGGTGGTTGGGGGGCATTTCACAATCAATCCACAACAGAGTATCATTGCGTGGATGGTGCTCCATTTCACAGAGGTTGAATGAGACCACCAAGGGCTTGTGGACACAAGTTGTATCGAAAAGGAGCCAGGGAAAGAGAACATTACCTCCTCTGCCATTTAGAGGACAGGGTGAAGTTGAAAGCAAGGAGCAAAGAGTTGACAGAAACATCAGGGGTAGGGAGACTCCAGATGTTGAGTGAAGCTCACATTGGAGGAACTAAGAACTGTGGGAGCTGAGTGCCAGCCATCCATTGAGTCCGTGATATGGTGACAGTTAGGGACCTTGGGACATGGAGTTTCTGAAGAGTGGGGGAGGGTTAGAAGCCTGGTTGACAAAAGATAATGATGGGACAGGGAACTGAAGGTGGCAAGCAGAGACAGTCTTTAAAAAAAAAAGAAGAAGAAGAAAGGAAGAAAAAGAAAAAAAAGGTTGCACTTGGGAGAGAGAAAGGCTTAGTAGTCAGAAAAGGATATGAATGTCAAAGTGATGGGGGATGTTATGCCTGGGCTACGGGCTGAGGGAGAATATTGTGCAGCAGAGCAGGTATCCACATGGAAGAGTGTGGAGAAAGATATAGGGGAGGAAGGGGGAGTCCCTCATAGATGAGATGCATTCTCTCTCTAGTCAAATAACCAGTGAAGACTCCAGATCAGTGGTCTGAAAGCTTAGGTGAGAGCAGCTAGCCTTACCTGTGCCTTTTCTTCTTCTTCTTCTTTTTTTTTTTTTTCAGTTTCCACGTGCTGCTGGAGGTTGGAGAAAATAAAATGCATGCAGGACTGCACCAAAGTGACAAACAGAATGGGGCAGCATCTGCGAGCATCTGCATAGAGCTGTGGGGTTGTAATCCAGCATTCAGCATCCATCTTCACAAGCATCAGTATCTCTGACTGGCTGCTGGCCTGGTCCTCATCCCTGCCTTCCAGTATCAGGGCAGTGTTTATAGGTGATCAAGAAATATTTTGCACTTGATAGAAGAAGGTTTCAGGACCACAGGCCCAGCCCATTGAAGTCAAATCTTTGGGGAATGAACTAGAGTTCACATTTAAGACCACTTCCCCATGATCCAAGCTTAGTTGGGGGTTCACAGTCAGTGCTCTGTGAGTGTCACTGTGTCTTTAAAGGGACAGCCCATGAAGTTCCTGGCTCTAGGTCACAGGAGCTGGTTGCTTTGGAGAAACTACCAAGAAAATTTGATCATCTGATAATTCTTCCTTTTCATCCAAACTACAATCTTCTTCCATTTTTCTCTTTTGATTTTCACTCTTCTTCCATCCCAACAAGCTACCACTGAGTCCTGTCCCTCCCTAATGGAAATTCCTGGAAAATGTTAATATTTGATATGAGGAGGTTCCAGGGGTGTGGTGTGTTTGGCTAAGAAAGCAGAGCTCTGTGGACTTCTAAGTAAACTCAAAAGACATATTCTTCTCTCTCTGATGTTTGCTTCCCAACAGGAAAACCATCTCTCTTTCTACCACCCCACTCAGCTTCACGGTCTTTAAAAGCCTGTCCATCTATTCCCTTTGGCTTGGACAAAAGATGTTTGTCTTCATAGAAGCATCATTATACACAGAAATTTGCTTTGTCTAAGGTATGTTTAGAGTGCAGGCTAGCAAGGTGCTGGTTCTCATAGGTTTGTCCCTTGTTGGTGGGCTGAGTGACACAGATGCATGCCTTGGCTGTGTGTCCAAATGTCCATTCACTTAGGAGGAGGGTTGTCCTTCCTACCTTCCAGTTTATTCATCAGATGACTCCTGTCTGTCTCTCACCTCATCCCAGAGCATATGTGGGTGAGATGGAGGCTAAAGCAATTGTGCTGAGGGGTGGGCAACAGTGGGTGAATGACACTATCAGGACCATGA